>NC_071556.1:5108490-5225775 GCF_026979565.1 Vidua chalybeata | reverse complement strand
CGCCGCTCCTTGCGGGGTTTGTGGTGGTGGTGCTGGTGGTGCGGGTGGCTGTGCCGGTGCCGCCGGTGCCGCCGCGCTCGGTGCGACCGCCTGGCTAACGGGGGGCAAGGCAAGGCAGGGCAGGCGGGTGGGTGGGGGGGGGTCAGCTCAGGGTCCCCCCCACCCAGCTCAGCCCCGGCCCGAGTCCCCCACTAACGTTTTGTGCAGAGGATTCTGGGCCGGTCCCACTTGCGGTGCTGTGGCACTTGATGGTGGGCACGTGGCGCTGGGTGAAGCCCTCGTGGCACTGGTAGCGCACGCTGGAGTGGATGTTGTACTTCTCCTTCTTCTTCCCCACCGGGAAAGCGTTCGGCACCTCCGGGGGGGGCCCGCACAGCACTGGAGGGGGGGGGGGGCACAGAGCTCCGTCACCCCCCTGTTGCTGGGAGTTACTGGGAGTTACTGGGAGGGGACAAGGGACACCGGTCCGGGCCACCCAGGAGCGCTCCCGCCCATCGCCGGGGACGCCGCTGGTGGCTCTGGGAGAGGGAGCTGTCCCCAGGGTTTAATTGGTTAATTAATGGCCTTATTGGGGCGTCATTAGCGCGCGGGGTGGGGAGGAGCATCTGGAGGTTAATGGAACTGCCCGAGGTAAGGAATGGGAATTTAATGGGTTTAATGGGAGCAAATTAAACAGATCCGAGCGCTGAGGGAGAGACTGATGGCGGGGAAGGAGGAAAACGGAGATTTAGGGGAGAACTGCTGGAGTTCTCCTGGCAGAAGGGCTGGGAAAGGTTGGCCGGGGATGGGGAGGGGTCTGGGGGCTGCGGGATGGACGGGGACACTGCGGGATGGGGACACCGGGACCTGCGGGGTGGGGACACCTGCGGGATGGGGACAGGGATGGCGGGGCCGCGGGATGAGGCCGTGCCAGGCGGGGCAGGCCGGGCGGGCGCTACCTGTGCTTTCTTGCAGATGTAGGGCAGGTTGTAGTTGCAGGGCACGTCGTTCCACTTGCCGATCTCGTGGACACGAGCACCACGCAGTCCTCGCCGCCCGCGAAGAAGTTGTCGGGTTGGTTCTCCCGCCAGTTCTCGTATTGCTGCGGGGCCACCGGAGAGGTGACACCCTCCGCACCCCTTCCCGCACCCCGAGCCCCCCCCGAGCCCCCAAAGCCCTCACCAAGCCGGTGTTGTCGGTCCACTGGAAGTCCTGCTCCACGATGCGGTCGTTGAGGCCGATCCAGGTGTTCTCGTGGCCGAAGCCTGGGGGAGAGGCACCCGCGGCTCGCACGGAGGAGGCGAGCAGCACCCGGGAGGGGGCCCCTGGGGACCCCGGCCCACCGTTGATGAAGGCGTGCTCCTCCTGCGAGTGGATGCTGGTGAGGTGCCCGGCCCGGCGCCGGCAGTCGCGCTCCGCGTCCTCCCAGGAGCGCCGGCGGCGAAGTAGCGGTAGCAGTGGCCCTGGAACTTGTGCCAGTTGTGGTCGCAGCCCTCCGTGTCTGCGGGGACACGGCGACAGTGGCGGCGCAGCAAGGGACCGAGCGCGGCCCGCCGTGCAGGATCCGTGTCCCCTTCCAGCCCCCCAAGGCACGGGGGCTGGGCAGGGTCCCCGCGGTGACACAGCCGCGCTGGGGGGGGGACACCGGCGGCTGTCCCCACCTTTCTCGCAGCGGCTGCCGCCGTAGCTGGGCAGGCAGAGGCACACGAAGGAGTTGACCTCGTCGATGCACGTGCCGCCGTTCTGGCACGGGCTGGACAGGCAGTCGTCGACGTCTGCGGGGACACCGGAGCTGCGGGCACGGCGACACCGCCCGCCGCCACCCCCGCGCCCTCCGCTGCCGGCGCAGCGAGGAGGGGGCACGGCGCAGCGCTCGGAGCCGCGGTGCCACCCCCGCCCGGTGAAGCCCCGGCACTCACCGATCTCGCAGTTCTCGCGCGGTGAAGCCCGGGGCGCAGCTGCAGCCGCACACGGTGCCGTTGGCACGGCTCGTCCCGCCGTGCAGGCACGGTTTGTTCTGGCACGGGTCCGGCGGCGCTGCGGGGCGGCAGCGGTGCCCTGAGCCAGGCTGGGGGGGGGGGGGGGAGGGGGCGCGGTGCCACCCCCGCTCCCACCCCATCGCCTCCCAGCGAGGAAATTCGGGTAAAAAGGAGCGACGCCGCCCAAACCTCCGCCTCAAGACCTCCCGTTCTCCCCGCGGCCACCGGCCCCGGTGCCCGCAGCTCACCGTGCCCGCTGGCGTTGCCGGTGCCCCCCCAGGCCAGCAGCTCCCGCTCGTCCAGCGCCGGCTCCTCCCCGCTGCCGCTGTCGGCATCCAGCAGTGGGGACCCCCCCGGGCCCCCCGGCTCCGGCTCCGCGGAGGGCTCCAGGAGCAGCCCCGCGCTCGGGGACACGGCGGGCTCTGTCCCCCCGGGCTGGGGGGCACTGGGGACGGCCAGGGCCCGCGGGTGGCCGAGCCGAGGGGCGCGGGGGGCTCCTCCCTCCTGTCCTCCCCGGAGGCGTCCTCCTCGCCGGGGGCTGGTGGAGCGTCCTCGTCTCCGGGGATAGTTGGGGGGCTGGGGGTGGCGGGGGCTGCCGGGGGTCCGGGGGGGACAGGAGGAGCTGCTCGGCTGCCCCCGGCTCCGGCTCGGAGCGCTGGGTGGGCTGTGGGTCTGGGGGAGCGAAGCCTGTGGACCCCTCCTCGGCCACCGGCTCCAGCACCGCCAGCTCCTCCGGCCGCTCGGTGCTGGCCCACAGCACCGCCTCGGTGGCCGTGGGCGAAGGGGACGGTGAGGGGACGTCCCAGGCCGGGGGGGACGCGGCTGCTTCGCTGCTGGGCTCGGCTGCGCCATTCCCAACATCCCTGGATTCCTCCGGCTGCTCCTGGCCGGGCTCGGCCGCCCCGTGGGGAGCCGCGGGGCCGGACCGGGCCCGGGGCCCGGGAGGAGCCCCCTCGGTGTGGCCGGGGGTGGCAGGGTGTCCCTCGGAGGGACCCTCAGGCTGCAGGAATGTCACCGCCTTCCTCTGCCTCTCCAGCGCGCCGTCGCCCGGGGCCCCGCTGCCGTCCCCGCCGTCCCCGCGGGGCTGCGGGGACAGCTCGGGACCCTCGGCCACCAGCGGGGCCGGGGGCAGCGGGGGCAGCGGGGGCACGGAGCCACCGCCCTCCTGGGGCGGGGTGTCCCCGGAGAAGTCCTCGGGGGCATCCGTGGGTGGCCTCGGGGAGTCCCCGCGGGCGCTGGGGACGCGGGGCTGAGCCCCACCCGCGGGGGTGTCCCGGTGGTCCCGAGCGTCGCGGGGAGTGGCGAGAGACGGGGACGGCACGGGCGGGGTCCCCGCGGGGGTCGCTGAATCCCTCGGCGCCGGCGAGAGGGACACCGGGGCGGTGGCCGGGGCCACGAGCTCTGCAAGAGACGGCGCCGCCATGGGGTCACCGAGAGGCGACCGCGCCGGGACCGCCGGCCGTGTCCGGTGTCACTCACCGGGCTGATGTCCTCCTCCAGCGCGTTGGGGGACGCGTGGGGACCCTCCCGCCGGGGGCTCTCGCTGCCGGCTCGGGGGGGGCTCCACAGCTCCACGGCGTTGGCTGCGGCTCCCTTCACCTCCTGCGCCAGCACGGGGGCCTGGGTGACAATCCCCGCTGTCACCGCGGTGTCCCCAGCTGCCGCCGCGGGGTCCCGGCTGTGCCGCTGGAACTGGAAGTGGCGCCCGTTGAGCCCGGGGTAGCTCCTCCTCGGGGCGCTGGAGCTGCCCGGGGGGGTGCTGGGGGTCTCCGGGGCCGCGCTGGGGACTGTCCCCAGCCCGGGTGGTGACAAGGACGAGCCGGCGCTGCGCTCCAGGGCTGGGCTTTGGGGATGTGACGGGAGGGTGGCCGGGGGTCCCGCAGGGTCTCCTTGGGCCGGGCTGGTGCTGGGAGGGTCCCGCCGGGAGCTCTCCGGATCCACCACGTTGAGAGCCTCCTCCTCGTGGGGCCACGCCAGCGAGGTGGCCGCGGTGGGCGGCGGGGATGTCGCACCGCCCGTCCCCGGCCCTGGAGCCGCCGGTGCCGGTGCCGGGGCGGTGCCCGGGAGGTCACCGCGCTGTGCCACCGGGCTGCCGCTGGCCGGCCGCAGCTGCTCGTCCTCATCGTCGCCCGGCGGTGGCAGGAGGTCGTAGCGGTCGCGGGGGGTGTCGCGGGTGTCCCCCGATGTGCCCGGGTCCTCGCTGCGCTCCACCAGCACGTTGTCGCTGCCCGGCGGGTCGGGCCGTGGGTGGCACCGGCGGCACCGGCTGCTCCGTGTCCCTGTGCTCCGCGGCTGTGGGGACACCACGAGCACCAGCGGTGGCACCCGGGGGTCCCGTAGCCCCCCTCGAGTGTCAGCACCGAGCACCGCATCCCGCCTCCCCGCACCCAGCCGGAGATGAGCTCCCTCCCAGCGCCGCTCCCCTCGTTTATCTCATTAATTTCCCAATTAAATATTCATCCGCAGCAATTTTCCCGGCCGTGCCCACCGATCCCCGAGGGAAGGAGGGAGAGGCGGGGGAGGGTCTCGGCGGGTCCCCCTCACCTTTGTAGCAGTAGGCGTCGAATTTGGAGGCGGCGGGGGGAAACCGGTGCGGTTTGGGAACTGGTAGAGGGTCCGCACCCCCGGGGCCTCGCCCCCGCACTTCCTGCGCGGCTGCCGGATGGGGTAGCGCACGCTGCCGTCGGCCAGCCAGCCCGGGTCGCACTGGTCCAGCCCCTCTCGCCACGCCAGGTACAGCTGGCCCGTGGTGGCCAGCGATGCCCCGCGGCCCCGGCAGTGCCGGCGGGCTCCCTGCCAGGTGAAGCGCCCCGGCACCGAGGCGTAGAACACGGTCCCTGCGGGAGAGGGGAGCCCTTGGGGACACGGCCACGGCAAGGGATGGCTCGGAGCGGAGCGGCGCTTTTGGGACGTCCTCGTCACAGCCCGAGCGCTGTGGCCACGCTCGGGGGCCGTGCCAAGGGTGGCACGGAGCGCTGGCACCCACCCGGAGCGCGGCTGGAGAGGGATGCAAGGAGAGGTGGCCGTGGAGGGACACCGTGGGCACCCAGCCGTGCCATGGCTAGGGAGGGACACCGTGGGCACCCAGCCGTGCCATGGCTAGGGAGGGACACCGTGGGCACCCAGCCGTGCCATGGCCACGGAGGGACACCGTGGGCACCCAGCCGTGCCATGGCCACGGAGGGACACCGTGGGCACCCAGCCGTGCCATGGCTAGGGAGGGACATACCTGGGCACCCAGCCGTGCCATGGCTAGGGAGGGACACCGTGGGCACCCAGCCGTGCCATGGCTAGGGAGGGACATCCCTGGGCACCCAGACGTACCATGGCCACGGAGGGACAACGTGGGCACCCAGCCGTGCCATGGCCACGGAGGGACACCCCTGGGCACCCATCTGTGCTCCTGGGCATGCCGTGGGCACGCAGGGACCCTCTGGGCACCCAGCCGTGCTGTTGGCCATGCCGTGGGCACGCAGGGACCCCTGGGCACCCATCTGTGCTCCTGGGCACGCCGTGGGCACGCAGGGACCCCTGGGCACCCATCTGTGCTCCTGGGCACGCCGTGGGCACGCAGGGACCCCTGGGCACCCATCTGTGCTCCTGGGCATGCCGTGGGCACCAAGGGACCCTATGGGCACCCATCTGTGCTCCTGGGCACGCCGTGGGCACGCAGGGACCCCTGGGCACCCATCTGTGCTCCTGGGCATGCCGTGGGCACCAAGGGACCCTCTGGGCACCCATCTGTGCTCCTGGGCATGCCGTGGGCACCAAGGGACCCTCTGGGCACCCATCTGTGCTCCTGGGCACGCCGTGGGCACGCAGGGACCCCTGGGCACCCATCGCGGGGCGCAGCCCTTGCCTCGCAGCTCCCGGGAGTAGCAGTAGACGTCGTAGAGCTCGGCGGGCTCCCTGCGGCCGTAGCTGCGCACGCCGGGGTGGCTCTCGCGGTCTCCGTAGCAGCCGGGCCGGGACAGCGTGATGGGGTACCTGCCGGGACGGGCACGGTGGGCGCTGGGCTCCGCGGGGAGAGGCGCCCGGGGGTGCCGGGGGTGCCCGGGAGTGGCCCGGGGGTGGCCCGGGGATGCCCGGGGGTGCCGGGGTGTGCCCGGGAGTGGCCCGGGAGTGGCCCGGGTGTGGCCCGGGGGTGGCCCGGGTGTGGCCCGGGGGTGGCCCGGGGATGCCCGGGGGTGCCGGGGGTGCCCGGGAGTGGCCCGGGAGTGGCCCGGGTGTGGCCCGGGGGTGGCCCGGGTGTGGCCCGGGGGTGGCCCGGGGGTGGCCGGGGGTGGCCGGGGGTGACCCGGGAGTGGCCCGGGAGTGGCCCGGGTGTGGCCCGGGGGTGGCCCGGGGGGGGCCGGGGGTGGCCCGGGGGTGGCCGGGAGTGGCCCGGGGATGGCCCGGGAGTGGCCCGGGGGTGGCCCGGGGGTGCCCGAGGGTGGCCCGGGGGTGGCCCGGGGGTGGCCGGGGGTGGCCCGGGGGTGGCCCGGGGGTGGCCCGGGAGTGGCCCGGGGGTGGCCGGGGGTGGCCCGGGGGTGGCCCGGGGGTGGCCGGGGGTGGGCCGGGGGTGGCCGGGGGTGGCCCGGGGGTGCCCGAGGGTGGCCCGGGAGTGGCCCGGGGGTGGCCCGGGGGTGGCCGGGGGTGCCCGGGAGTGGCCCGGGGGTGGCCCGGGGGTGGCCCGGGGGTGGCCCGCCCCGCGCACTCACCGCACGCTCTGGTCGCTCAGCCAGCCCGCGTCGCAGTTGTCGTAGCCGTCCTCGAAGGCGGCCTGGAGGTGCTGCGGGGAGGCGATGACGGCGGAGTTGTCGCGACAGGCGCGGCGAGCGGCGGGGAAGCTCAGCGCGTAGCGCTCGCCCGCGGGCCGGTAGTGGAACACAACGCCTGGGGACACAGGAGCGGGCACATGGGGCAGGAGGGCACAGCTGGGGCGGGAAGCAGGACTCGTGTGGGGCCCGTGGGGTGCAGGGCTGGCACGGGATATAGGGCTGGCACGGGATATAGGGCTGGCACGGGGTTTAGGCCTCAGACAGCTCACGGAGAGTCCGCAGGGCTCGTGGAGGGCAGAACTGGCACACAGTGCACGGGGCACAGAGTTCGTGTGGGATGTGGGACTGGCGCCGGGTCCATGGGGTGCAGGGCTGGCACGGGGTGCAGGGGATGCAGGATTGGCACGGGGTGCAGGGCTGGCACGGGGTGCAGGGGATGCAGGATTGGCACGGGGTGCAGGGCTGGCACGGGGTGCAGGGGAGGCAGGATTGGCACGGGGTGCAGGGCTGGCACGAGGTTTAGGGCTCACGGGGTACAGAACTGCCACGGGGCGCTTGGGGCACGGCTTTTAGGGGGTGCAGGGGGTACATGGGGGGCACAGCTGCCGGGGGGGGGCACAGCTGCCGTGGGGGGCACAGGCTGCGCGGGGTGTACAGATCCTATGGGGTGCAGGGAACAAGTGGGGTGCACAGCTCACATGTGGGGTGCACAGCTCTCATGGCGTGCAGGGAACAAATGGGGTGCAGGGGACGAATGGGGTGCCCAGCCCTCATGTGGGGGGTCACGGCTTCTGTGGGGTGTAGGGAACAAATGGGGTGCAGGGAACGAATGGGGTGCCCAGCTCTCATGGGGTGCAGGGAACAAATGGGGTGCACAGCTCACATGTTGGGGTCATGGAACAAGTGCGGTGTAGGGAACAAATGGGGTACAGGGAACGAATGGGGTGCCCAGCTCACATGGGGTGCAGGGAACGAATGGGGTGCACAGCTCTCATGTGGGGTGCCCAGCTCACATGTGGGGTGCACAGCTCTCATGGGGTGCCCAACTCACCCACCCTCCCTCGGCCCCAGGGGCCGCAGGACCCCCCCCCCCAGCGCCCCCCTGGCCGTGCCCCCGCCGTGCCCGGCTCACCCGTCACCTCCAGCGGCAGCAGGTCCTGCTCGTCGTCGATGCCGGCCACCACCTCGCAGCGGTAGAGCCCCGCGTCGCTGGCACGGGCCGCCCGCAGCTGCAGCGTGGCGTTGGAGCGGTCACGGGCGTAGCCGGGCAGCGCCACTCGGCCCTCGTAGGCTTTCACCACCTTCACCGCGTTCTCCTTGGCCACCAGGATGGGCACGTCCTCCCTCTGGCCGGTGGCCGAGCGCACCTTGCTCCATTTGACGCGGGGCGGCTCCGGGGGCTCGTTGGGCCCCAGCGAGGCCGAGGGGTGCAGGAGGAAGAGGCAGGGCAGCGTCACGGGCTCCCCCAGCCCCACGCGCACCGCCTGGTGCTGCACCCTGGTGATGTGGATCACCTTCCCCTCGTCCTGCGAGCCTGCGGGGAGGGTTGGGGGGCATGGCAGGGTGTGGGGGGCTCCGCCCCGGGCACCTCCCCCGAGCCCCCCAGGAGGAGCAGGAACCGGGAGGATGGAGTGGCTGCAGCCCGACCTTGACCCCTCTGGGGCTGAACCCCCAGCTCGGACGGAGGTCCGCGCCTCCCCCGGGACGCTGCCCAGCCCCCTCGGGATGTCCCCAGGCTGTGGCCGCTGCTCTGCGCCCGTGGGTGCCCCACGGCTGCCAGGGGACACCAGCACGCCCCGGCCCTGCCCGCAGAGGGGGATCCCTCGCCAAAGACGCCACCTGACCCTGGTGGCACCAGCGGAAAAGCCACCCCCGCGCTGGGGTAAAGCGTGGCAGGGCCGCCACCACCCTCTCCTCCTCCTCCTCCTCTTCCTCCTCCTCCTCCTCCTCCTCCTCCTCCTCCTCCTCCCGCACTAATCCCGTCCCAGCCAGTGCAGGCTCCCAGCGCAAATCCCCCGCGTCTCGGACCCCCCGTGGACCCCCCAGTGGGGTCAGGGACCAGCTGGGGGAGGGGGACAGCCACTAATCCCCCCCCCGGGACCTTCCTCCCCCGCCCTCCCCGCACCCCGCGCCCTCGGCTCATGGGGGCACGGGCGATCCCAAAGCCCCCCGTGCCGCGGTGTCCCCGCCGCGGGGGACGGGGTGGGGGGACGCGGCTCAGAGCCACGGCAAATCCCCGGGGGGCTCAGCTGGGCCGTGGGGAGGGGGATTAAGGATTTAAGGTCTCGCCTGCAGCGATCCCAGCGCGGAGGGAGGGGGCACGGCCGCCTGGGGGGCTTCTCCCTCACTAATCCCGCCGCAACCCGAGCCCTGCCCGGGGTTTTATTGCCCGTCGCGATTTATCCCGGCCCAGAGTTCATTATTCATCGCCGTTCGCTCCCTAATTAGCCCCGGCCGCCGAGCACTCACCCAGGACGGCGATGGGGAGGAGGGAGAGCCCGAGCAGGACCCAGCAGGCGGCATCCCCCATCACAGGGACCATCCTTGACCTGCAACGACAGCGCGGGCTGCCAGGCCGGGCTCGCCCGGCCCGCCGTGCCCCCGGGCCGGCAAGCACCGCGGCGGGAGCGGGATGGGCCCCGCTAGCCCGGGGACGGCGGCGTTTCACCCCAGGCAGCGGCGCGGGAGGAGCGGGGATGTCCCTCTGTGCGCCCGCCGCGCCGTGACACCCCCGAGGCACCCCCGAGGCACCCCCGAGGCATCCCCGAAGTACCTCAGAGGCACCC
Source organism: Vidua chalybeata (assembly GCF_026979565.1). NCBI lineage: Eukaryota > Metazoa > Chordata > Aves > Passeriformes > Viduidae > Vidua > Vidua chalybeata. The sequence goes on along the minus strand of NC_071556.1, from coordinate 5,216,271 downwards.
CCGAGGTACCCCCGAGGCACCCCCGAGGCACCCCCGAGGTACCCCCCAAGACAACCCCGAGGTACCCCCGAGGTACCCCCGAGGCACCCCCGAGGTACCCCCGAGCTACCCCCAAGACAACCCCGAGGTACCCCCGAGGCACCCCCGAGGTACCCCTGAGGTACCCCTACCACCACCATTACCCAGTGCCCACCACCATCACCCAGTTCCATCAAACAACTCCACCACAACCATCACCTGGCACAGGCATCACCCGGTGCCCACCACCATCACCCAGTGCCCATCACCATCTCCCAGTGCCCACCACCATCACCCAGTGCCCATCACCATCACCCAGTGCCCATCACCATCTCCCAGTGCCCACCATCATCACCCAGTGCCCACCACCATCACCCAGTGCCCATCACCATCTCCCAGTGCCCACCACCATCACCCAGTTCCATCAAACAACTCCCACCACAACCATCACCTGGCACAGGCATCACCCGGTGCCCACCACCATCACCCAGTGCCCATCACCATCTCCCAGTGCCCACCACCATCACCCAGTGCCCACCACCATCACCCAGTGCCCATCACCATCACCCAGTGCCCATCACCATCTCCCAGTGCCCATCACCATCACCCAGTGCCCATCACCATCACCCAGTGCCCATCACCATCTCCCAGTGCCCACCATCATCACCCAGTGCCCACCACCATCACCCAGTGCCCACCACCGTCACCCAGTGCCCACCACCATCACCCAGTGCCCACCACCATCACCCAGTGCCCACCACCATCACCCAGTGCCTGCCACAAACCCCGAGTCCCCCCCCCCCCCCACAGATCCATGCTGGAATTCGCTGCTCCCTGCTCTTCCCCGATCCCTGCCCTGTCCCAGATTTGGGGGCCACGCGGCCTTTGGGGGGCACCAGGAGCCCCCCGCGCCTCTCCAGCTGCCCCAAAGCGAGTGTGCCTCGCCCCCCACCCCCGGTGCTCCATTTCCCAGCCCTCGGTGCCTCCCCCTGTCCCTTCCGTGCTTTTATGGGATGAAAATAGAAAGAAAGAGCGAAATGGCGAGAAAAGAGGAGACCCCCCGCTGGCAAAGGGCCTTTTCGGGGATGCAAACCCGCGTTTTATCTGATTTCTTCTCAAGAAAAAAGCCTCTGCCTCCAAAGCCAGCTGCTGGGAGGGGACAGGGGACAGGGAGGTGACCTGGGACACTGCCGGGCTCAGGAGTGGGCAGCGGGATGCGCCTCTGCCCGGATAAATCTCCCAGGAGCTGGAAAACCCCAGAGCAGCCCCGGGGCACCGCCAGCGGCTCCTTCAGCCCTGCTCGGAGATGCTCCGGGAAGGGAATTCCGCCAGGTCAGCCTCACCAGCACCAAACTCTGCCCGTTTCTCCCGCTCCAGGGGGAAAATACAAATCCCTTTGGCAAAAAAATATGAATTCCTCGCTACTTTGGGGCTCGGGAGGCTGCAGCTGCTCCCGTTGAAATTTTAATTTTGGCTTTCTGGGATGTCCAGGAGCTCTCCCAGGACAAAGCAACAGCGCCGGGACCTCGGTCCAGGCACCGCTGGGGACATCGGGTGCGGGACGGGGACATCCAGGACACCCAGCACCAGGGGACAAACGAGGGTGCCCCGGGCTGTGCTCACACACCCCCCGAGGCTTCGGACCATTCCCGTTGGGTTTTCCCACTTTTTGAAAGATTTCTTGGGATTCCCACCCATCTTCTTTTTGTCCCCGCTGCAGCTTCCAGGCGATTTTTTTTCCCCATCGAAAGGCAAACGAGAAGATTTGGGGGGACAACAGCGGTGGGGTCTCGCTCCCTGCCACCTTCCTGCGACCTTCCCCTTCTCCATCCTCCTCCTCCCCAGCCCGCGGAGCGCCCGGTGACAACTCAGGGCCGCCAGCCCCGAAGCGACGGGTCCCATCCGCGGTGCCACCCCGGGCTGGTGGCAGGGGCAGCCCGCGGGGAGCCGCGTGAAGGCGAGGAGTAGAAATCCAGCTGGGAGCAGAAATCCTCCTCGGAGTATTTACTCAGAGCCGGCTCCCCGCTGAGCAAACAGCCGCGATTTCTTCAAATGTTAAACACAAAAGTTGCTCTTTGGATTTCCAGCGTCTTCCCGGGATTTGAGGGATGGGGCTGGAGGGGTGGGATGGGGGTCCCTGACCCCGGCCCGGTGGGCGCTGCTGGGGGCTCGGGGTTGGGGATTTGGGGTCACACGGCTGAGCCGTGGCTTCCCTGCCATCAGCATTCCTGCAGGATTTGCTTTCGCAGCAGGAAAAGTGGGAAAGGCCGGGCCGGCAGCACCTGGGAAAGCTCAGCTGTCCCCAGAGTCCCCCCGCAGCAGGGACAGGACACACCTCTGCTCCTCTGGGGACACCCGGCTGTCACCGCTGCCCTTGGCGCACGCAGGGGACACATTCCCATGGCTCTGCTCCTGTCCCCGCTCCTGCCCGCAGCCCCTCACCGCACCCCCGGCAAGACGCTGAGCCGGCAGAAACTTCCTCCCAGGGTCAGGACAGGTGACACGGGACGCGCCAGCCCTGAGGGGCCGGGGCCACCACACGCGGTGTCCCCTCGCAAGGTCCCCGCAGCCGGGCAGTGACCCCGGGACCGAATCGTTCCCCCCGCGTCGCCCACGGGGCGGCCCCGCCGGGACTTGGGGCAGCCCGGGGTGGCACCGCCACATCCCGACCCTGGAGTGGCACCGCCACATCCCGACCCTGGAGTGGCACGGTCACATCCCGACCCTGCGGTGGCACGGTCACATCCCGACCCTGGAGTGGCACCGCCACATCCCGACCCTGGAGTGGCACGGTCACATCCCGACCCTGGAGTGGCACGGTCACATCCCGACCCTGGAGTGGCACCGCCACATCCCGACCCTGGAGTGGCACGGTCACATCCCGACCCTGGAGTGGCACCGCCACATCCCGACCCCGCGGTGTCACCGGGATCGGCCCGGGGTGGATCCCGGATCCCAGGCAGGATCCAGCCGGGATTCCCAGGGAAAGCAGGGCGGGCCGGGCCATGCGGGTGTCACCACGCAGTGCCCGATGGTGACAGCGAGGCGAGGGGGGTGGCACAGGGGTGGCGAGGTGCCACCAAAGCCCGAATTTCACGGCGGGGGTGTCTCCCCGCAGTCAGGGCGGTGTCGCCGTGACGTCCCCAAGGCCACGTGGCTCGGCCCCCTCGGGGACAAGGAGCGTGTCCCTGTCCCCTCGGCGTCCCAGCCCAACCGGAGGAACGGCAGACCGGAGAAATTTAAAATAACGCCGGTGCAAAACGCCCCCCCCCAAATCCCCCCCCAAACCCGGGCGAACATTTTCACATCTGTCACTAGCTGTCACCTCATGAATAATTCATCCTGCTCATGAATATGCAAAGCCGGGGCTGGTGATTAGCTTGAGCTGAAACAGAGCTTAATTCCACACAGGCCGCCGGGACCACCCGGTCAGTTCGGGGGTCACCTGTCCCCCCACAACCTGCCCCGAGCCCGGGCTGGGCCGGGGGCGGGTCCCGGGACCCGCGCGGAGCAGAGGGGACATTTGGGACAGCGCTGGGGACACGGGATGGGTGGCAGGACACAGGGGGCACTGCCCACCCACCCGGGCAGCCCGGATGCAGCCGGACACCGGTGTCCCCACCCCTGGGGACACCCCAGCCCTGGGGGTGCCACCAGCTGTGCCCATGCCCACCGCAGCCCCCATGACCTCTGCTATCCCCGCGGGTCACTCCGGCCCGCGGTGCCACCAAACGCACACGCGACATCCCGGTGCCCACCCCCGCGGCGTGCCCCCCCCCCCCCACCCCCTCCGCCGCTGCCACCCCGGGGGCTGCTCCTGCACCCCCACCCCCAGCCCCGAGCACCCCTGACCCCCCCCCTCGCCCCAGCACCCACCTCCCTCCCAGCGCCGCGGTGTCCCCGCCGCCCCAGCGGGGACCGGGGTGTCCTCCGCGGGTGTCCCCGGGGCTGCGCGGCCGCGGCAGGAGCCCGGCGGCGGGGCCGGCTCGGCGTCCCCTCCTCTCTGCCCACAACAAAGGAATTCTGCAAACCTCGCTGCCGTCACATCTCACAGGCAACGTGATGCTCCCCGCTCCCCCCAGCCTGCCGGAATAAATTAGCACCTCGGGAAACTGTGATCCCGGCCAATATGGGCCCTTTGCCGGGTGCGATTTTTATTAGGCAGACAGTCTGCAGCCTTTATTTTAGAATTTGCTCCTCTTTTTTTTTTCTTTTTTTTTTTTTTTCCTTTTTTTTTTTTTTAATTGATTTCTCCGTTTTGCCCCGCTTTCTGCCTCTCCCCAAGCGCCGCGGGAGCCCCAGAGCCGGCGCAGCATCGCTCCGAGCCCTCGGCTCCATCGCCAGCCCTGCCGGTGGCTCGGCCACACGCTGGGAGTGACTCCCGACACCGCGCCCGGTGACAAAACCGGGAGGAGAGCCCCGGGCCGGTGGGCCTGGCACGGATCCAGGCCGCTGGCACCGCTGTCCCACCGATTCTGGGGCTGCCGAGCCCCTCGCCCTATCCGCACCCGCATCTGTCCGTCCATCCCGGCTTCTCCACGCTGTGTCCCCCACGCTGGGGACATCCTGGCCATGGCACTGCCACCCCGGGACGGGGACATTCCCGGCTCCCGACCCGCCACGGAGCCACCACTGCCACCAGCGGCCCAGGCGCACCCGGCTGTGCCACCGCAGGAGGTGACACCCTGGTGGCACCCTGTCCTGCCACCCCTCTGCTTGCCCTCTGTCTCGCTGCCAGCTCCTGGGGGACTCAGGACACGGTGTCCCCTGTCCCCAGCCGTGTCCGTCCCATGTCCTCAGCGCCGGTGATCCCCAGCCCCCCTCAGTGTCCCCAGCCCTTGAGAGCTCCGGTCCCCGCGGTGTCCCCCTGTCCTGGTGTCCCCACAACGCCAGTGGCCACGCCCCCTTTGTCCGGCTGTCCCGGTGCCCCCGGTCCCCGCAGTGTCCCCTCCGGCCCCGCTGTCCCCAAGCCCTGCCCCCCCATCCCTGACAGCTCCCTGTCCCCTCAGTGTCCCCACGCCAGGGCCACCATCCCTCACCCCGGGCCCCACAGTGTCCCCCCACACCGAGTGTCCCCCACCCCCAGTGCGTCCCCGGCCCGGGTCCGTCCCGCTCCTGCCACAGCCGTGCCGGTGTCACCGTCCCCATCCCCGCCACCGCCGCCGGGACCCGCGGGCCCCCCCACCCCCGCATTCCCCAGCTCGGATCCGTCCCGCCCCTGCCGAGGTGGCGCCGGTGTCGCTGCCGGTGTCACCGCCCCCATCCCCGTCCCCGCAGCAGTGCCGGTGCCGGTGTCACCGTCCCCATCGCCGCCACCGGGCCCCGCATTCCCGCAGCCCCCGCAGCCCCGCCGCGTGCCCAGCCCGGATCCGGCCCGGATCCGGCCCTCTCGCGCCGTGGCGCTGCCGGTACCGGTGTCAGTGTCGCTGTCACCGTCCCCATCCCCGCCACCGGGCCCCGCACCCACGGCGCCCCCAGCGCGGATCCGTCCCGCTCCTGCCGTAGCCGTGCCGGTGTCCCCATCGCGGCAGCGGGGGCGGTGCCGGTGCCGGTGCCGGTGCCGGTGCCGGTGCCGGTGCCGCACGTACCTGGTCCGTGCTCAGGGCGCGCCGGGACTCATCGCCGCCGGTAGAGCCGAGCACTCCCGCCGGCACCGGGGGCTTAAAAGCGAGGCTCGGAGAGGGGGGCAGCGGGCCGGGCCCCCCCCGGAGGGGGCCGAGCCGGGCCGGGCCGGGCCAATCGCGGCTGGCGGCGGGCGCGGGCCCCCCCCCCGACCCCCGCCGGTGCCGCCGGTGCCGCCCGCCCGCACCTGCCCGCAGCGGCGGAGAACCCGCGCCCGCTCCGCGCTGCCCGGCGCAGGGCGAGGGGCGGCCGCGCATGCGCCGCCCCCCCCCCCCAAACCCGGGCCAACCCCCCCAAAACCGGGGCCGCCCCCTCCCCATCGAGCGGGGCCGCCTCTCGCACCCCGCGCAGCGTGGAAGGGGTTGGGGGGGGGTCCCTATAATGAGGGGGGGGGTCTCTGAGAGAGGAGGGGGGTCCATGGAAGAGGGGGGCCTGTGAAGGGGGTGGGGTCCCTAGGAGGATGTGGGGGGGGGTCGCTGTAATGGAAGCAGGAAAAGAGGGGGGGACCCAGCGGGATTTTTTGGGGGTGTTTCCAAAAAAGGGGAAACGTCTTCCAGCCCCTCCACACCCCAAAATTCCCTTTAAGCCATTCAGGGCGCGACCCCAGCCCCCCACACCCCGGCATGGGGCCGGAATGGGGTGCGGGGGGGGCGCTGGAAGATGCTGCGGGTGGATAAAGACTTCAAAAAGCCCAAACCCCCCCCCCCCAAAAATGGGTGAGAGACTCTCCAAAGAGCTGCGCTACCAGAAACGACCCCCAAAAAGGGGGAAGAAAACCATCACTGAGCTATTGGAGGGGCTTTTTTTTGGGGGGGGGGGGGGGGTCACCTTCCCGCCGGTGACTGAAGAATGCCAGCCTGTCTCCCACGACTTGGCACCAAAAAAAGAGAATCCCGCCCCCCCCCTCCCTATTTCGCCCATAGGATGGATCCGTGGAAACCCGAGAGCAAAGTTCTCATTTCCGACTCCATTGTGCCAGACTTTTGGTGGCGTTTCCTGCCTTTTGTGAGCCCCCCCTGCTCCGGCACAATCCCGGCGTTGCCGGCGCACAGAGCTCCTCTGTTCCCCTCCTTTATGTGGCTGCAGCTGGCGGGCCCGGCCCCGTGGAGGTGCCCATGGGGGGACAGGGACAGGGGGCACCGTCCCCGTGGGCTCTGCCAAGGGGAATTAGGGAGAGGGTCCCGGGGGGGTTTGGTATCGCGGCTTCTTCCCGCTCCCGGAGGATCCAGACACCCCACGGATCTTTGGAGAGGGCACCCCGGGGTGGTTTTTGGGGTTTTTGGGAGGAGAGGATGCGCCAGGAGTGGTCCATGGGGTGGGGCCGGCTCTGAAATCCTCACCTGGGCACCCTCTGGGTGCCCCCCCCCCCCCCCCCAGCACAGCTGGGTCCTGCTGGGACCTGCAGCCCCAAATCCTTCCTCCTGCTCTTCGTCTTCCCAAATTTCACCTGGAAATCCGGCAGCGTGCGCGGATCAGGGATCGGATGGGTTCACCCCGCATTCCCGGTGGGAATGTCGGGTGGGCCCAGCACCTCGCACGTGTCACCCATCCCAAAAAAAACTCCACCGCAGCTGCTCACAGCGCGACCCCGACCCTCGAAAGGGCCCCGGAGCCTCTCGGGGACTAAAGGTGAGGGAGGGGGGACCCCGGGCCACCCCCCAGGGGACACCGAGCCCCGGGCATGTGTCACCGGCCGTTTTGGTGGCAGGGGAAGGCGCCGGCAGTGACTGAGCCGAGCTCTCGTCTCAAGTGGAGATGAATGTCACAGCAGCCACCCGCCAGCGCGCCTCGGGGACCGGGGTGCCACCGACACCTCCCCCCCTCCTCGGCGGCTGCTCCGTGCCCAGGGACGCGCTGGGGACCAGCTCCTCCACTGGCACCAGTTTGGCGTCCCAGTGTCCTCCCTCCAGCCGGGAGGTGACTTCATGGGGTGCCATCGCCCTGTGAGCCCAGCAGCCTGCCCGGGGTGGCAGAGCCAGCGCTGGCACGGAGCGGTGCCCCAGTGTCGCCGTGCTCGCCCAGGGTGGGGTCCCCCCACCCCTCCAGCCCCGAGCTGCTCCCACGGGGCAGAAGCTGCTCCCACCGCGTCCCCACAGCCCCGACCCCACCGGGTGGCCCCGGGACAGCGCGGCTGGGGTGACCCCCATCCCTCGGTGCCACTCCCCGGGCCCCAACCCCGGCAGGATCGGCGGCGGCGTCTGCGCGGGGGAGCGCGGGGACTGCGCGTCTTTTTGAGCCCGAACGCCGGGATTCTGGTGAAATCCTGCAGCAGTGTTGCCGTGACGACCCTCCCGCAGTTTCCATCCAGAGATGTTTTCCTTTGTTGTGACAGGGACACGGGGAGCGGCCGCGGGCGGTTGGGGTGCGGTGACAACGCCGAGGGGCTCCCGCTGCGAGGGGCAGGGACCCGCCACCGCCCGCGGGGACCCCGCTGCGGCTCCAGCCTGGGGCTGGGGGGGGGTCCCCACTGCTCCAGCAGTGCCCTGGTTTGTCCCCAACCCCCCAGGGGACAGCGCACGGGCCAGGAGCCAGGTGACATGAGTTTGGTAGGTCTCAGCCAGCTCCTGCTGCCATCACAATAGAGGGGTGACATGGGCAACCCGCGCGTGGGGACGGGTGTGGGGACACCGATGGGGACAGAGGTGTGGTGGCCACCCCCGTCCCCCCCACAGGACAGAGCCAAACTGGGCGGGTGGCGCGGCCGGGAACCTCCCGAGCCGCTCCAGCTCGGGGTGGTGGCACCGCGGCCGCGGTGCTGAGGGGACACCGCGGTGTCCCGGGGCCTCGCTGGGCAGGGAGGGGCCCCGGAGCTGCCCGGTGTCCCCGCACGGCCGCGGGGTGCTCGGGGGACCCCATCCCGAGCCCCACGGAGCCGCTTGTTATTCCGCTCAGGTCCGCCGGCGGCTAATGAAGCCCGTTCCAGGAGAGCTGCCACATTCATCAGGATTGCAGCTCATTAACGAGGCCTCTGCCACCGCAGCTGGGGCCAGCGCTCGGGGCACTGGCACGGGGACAGGCGGGCGGACGGACGGACGGACGGACGGACGGACAGGGGGATCCGTGGCTGGGGAGAAAGGCGGCTCTGCCCGTCCTGGCGGAGCTGCCGGGCTGGAGCTGGGCAGGACAGCTCAGCCAGGGCTGTGGAGGGGCAGGGGGAGGCCAGAACGGTGGAACCTCCTCCGTGCTGTCCCTGTCCCCTCATCCCGGCGCCACCTGGGCACGGCAGGGAGGGCCCAGAGGGGGCTGCAATGTCCCCCCGGGGGACGCGGCGCTGCTGCCCTGGCCAGGCCCAACTTCCCTCCGAGCCCACCGGCAGCGTGCATTGATTTTATTTGCGGTTTCCATGGCAACTGCCTCCTTCCCTTCCCCCTTCCGGCAGCCGGACCCGCTCCTTCCCCCTCGGGCAGCGGCCACGCCGCACCTGGGACACGATGGGGACACGATGGGGACACGATGGGGACACGGGAGGGGACACGGGAGGGGACACGGGCGCCTCCTCGGCGACCCCCGCGGTGGGGACGCCACCAGCTCACCCCTGTGCTGATTTTGGGCGAGCCGGGCTGGCACGGGACACGGGGGACACCGGGCCCGGCCAGCCCCGCTCTGACTCCGGCCACAATCAGCAGCGGGGCTGGCAGGACGCCGCGCTGGCTCATTAGCCAGGGTGCTAATTGTCCCGTGCGGGGACACCGAGCGGCGCATCCCGTCAGCAAAGCCAAGCTCATTAACGGCACACGCCACCCTCACACCTGCTCACGCCGCTGTGACATGGTGTCAGGCGCTCACGGTGTGGCGGCACCGTTGGGGACACTGCAGCAGCCCCGGTGCCCTCACCGCCGGGGACTAAACGCCAGTTTGTGGCTTAAAACCAGTCTCATAATAAATTAATGATAATTATATCATTTACCCATCGCCTTCCAGGGGGATGCACCCCCGGCCACCCTGCCCTGCTCCTTCCCAGCGCCGAGATGCCACCACATTGTCACTTGGCGTGAATGACAAACGACATCTGGCTGTGCCAAACCCTTCCCAAAGCCCCGCGGCACCCCCGTCCTGCGCGCTCGGGGCAATTTCGATAAATAATAAAGGCACGGAGAACAGGCAGAGCGCTGTGCCTGTGCGCCCTGAGTTCCGCATCCCCGGCGATCCCCGGGGCTTTACACGGAAGTGGAAATCAATCGGCACAAGTAATTAATGGTGAAGGGCACAACACCCGCTCTTGCTTCGGAAGCGCCGGCCGGGGACGCTCGGCAGGGCCCACGCGGCCGCCACCCGCCGCACAAAAGGCACCGGGCGTTCGCTTCCTGCGCCGCCGGCACGGCCCGGCCGCGGCGGCACCGCGCCAGCGCCGCGGGCCCCGGTGCGAGCGGGGCTCTGGAGCCGAGCCCGCGCTGGCCTTGGCACCAGCCTCGCCACCAGCTCCTGGAGCCCATGGATAGGCCTCCCCGGGGCGCGGCGGAGCGCCGGGCTGGACGGCAGCCGGGAGCCGCCGCCAGAGCCGCTCCCGGCACGGCCCGGCCCCGGCAGCGCCGCGTCCCTCGACAGCGAGGAAGGTGCCGAGGCCGAAGATCCCGGGGCTGGGGCGCTGCTTCCCGGTTCCGCAGAGCTGGAAGGGTCGGGGGTCACCGGGATCCTCCCGGTTCCCAGTGAACCGAGGGGTCGGGGGTCACCGGGATCCTCCCGGTTCCCAATGAGCCAAGGGGTCGGGGGTCACCGGGATCCTCCCGGTTCCCAGTGAACCGAGGGGTCGGGGGTCACCGGGATCCTCCCGGTTCCCAGTGAGCCGAGGGGTCGGGGGTCACCGGGATCCTCCCGGTTCCACAGCGCTGGAGGGTCGGGGGTCACCGGGATGAGGAGGGGGACGCTGCCGGCAGGCGCGCGCGGGAGGTGACGCGCACGGCGGTGGCAGAAGTGGCAGCTCTGTCCCCAGACGCGCAATTAGCCCAGGGGCAAACGAGGCTCCTGCGGTTTTTGACCCAATTTCTCAGGCGAAACTCGACGGGGGAAGGAGGGGAGGGAGGAGGAGGAGGAGGAGGCAGAGCCGGTCACGCGTGTGCTGCTGTGTCGCGTGTGCCCGCGGGTGTGCGCACAGGCGTGTGACATGTGTGTGACATGTGTGTGCGGGCGGCAGCGTGTCCCCGGCCGGGGCCGAGCCCCGGGGCGGCACGGGGACGGGAACGGAGATGGGGACAGGGACAGAAATGGGGATGGGGATGGGGACAAGGAGGGTGACAAGGAGGGGGACGAGGAGGGGGTGGTGGCTTCGCAGCTCTCGCCGGGTTTATTTTTGCCGGTGACTGAGCTGAGGCGGCCTCGGCGCGGCCGCCGTGACTCACCCGGCACCGGGAGCTCTGCGGGGCTGCGGAGCCGGGGGCTGCGGTGGGCAGGGATGCTGGGATGTGCAGGGACGAGCAGGGATTCAGGGCTGCCGAGCCATGCAGGGACGTCAGGATAAACTGGGGTGCAGGAATGGAAAAGGATGCAGGGCTGAGCAGGGAGGTGCGGGGATGCAGGGATGCGGGAATGCAGGGCTGAGCAGGGAGGTGCGGGGATGCAGGGATGAGCGGGGAGGTGCAGCATTGCTGGGTGTGGAAGGATCCTGGGGTCTGCAGGGATTAGCAGGGATGTGCAGAGATGCAGGAATGCGCAGGGATGTGCAGGGATATGCAGAGATTTGCGGGGATCGGTGCGGATGCAGGGATGCAGGCATATGCAGGAATGCAGGCATTCAGGAATGCAGGGATGTGCAGGGCTGCAGGCACTCAGGAATGACGGGATTCAGGAATTCAGAGATTTAGCGACGCAGGGATATGCAGGGTTTCAGGGATTCAGGAATGCGGTGACCCCTCCCGGATCCCTCCCACCCCGCACTCCTTCCCTCTCCCTCTCCCTCTCCCTCTCCCTCTCCCTCTCCCTCTCCCTCTCCCTCTCCCTCTCCCTCTCCCTCTCCCTCTCCCTCTCCCTCTCCCTCTCCGCCTGTGCCACCAGCAGAGCTGCCCCGGGAAGGTCCCCGCGCCCCCCGTGCCCCCCCCAGCACCGGGAAAGGAGCGGGGATCCCCCCGTTCCCAAGGACACGCGGGGACCGCTACCGGGGACCGGTACCGGGGGTCGCTACCGGGGACCGGTACCGGGGGTGAGGCGTTTGCAGGGGGGGCGAACACGGTGGGAGGGGGGGGCGGCGGGGCTGGGCCGCGGGTGGGGGACACGGAGGGGGTCGCGGGTGGCGCAGGGGGGACACGGAGCTGCCGTCCCGGAGTCCCCGCGGTGCCGAGGGCGGTACCGGACACCGGGAGCGGGGCGGCGGCTCCGCCTCTTCCTGCGGCGGGCGGTGAGTGCGGGGCGGCCCCGGCGGGGCCGGGAGGGGACTGGGGAGCAGCCCCCAGGGGTCCCCAGGGCTGATCAGGGGTCCCCACTGCTGTCCGGGTGTCACCGGTGCTGCTCGGGGGGTCCCCAGCACTGTCCGATGGCGCCCGGGGGTGTCCGAGGGTCCCCGGTGCTGCCCCGGGGACCCCAGCACGATCCAGGGGTCTCCATTCCTGCCCAGGTGTCCCCAGTACTGCTCAGAGTGTCCCCAATACTGTCCGAGGGTCCCTAGTGCTGCTTTGGGTGTCCCCAGTGCTGCCCAGGTGTCCCCAGTGCCACTCGGGGCTCCTCGGTACAATCCAAGGGTCCCTATTCCTGCCCAGGTGTCCCCAGCCCTGTTCAGGGTGTCCCCATTCCCATTTCGGGTGTCCCCAGTCCCATCTCGGGTGTCCCCAGTCCCATTTCAGGTGTCCCCAGCCCTGTTTCGGGTGTCCCCAGCCCTGTTCAGGGTGTCCCCATTCCCATTTCGGGTGTCCCCAGTCCCATTTCAGGTGTCCCCAGCCCTGTTTCGGGTGTCCCCAGCCCTGTTTCGGGTGTCCCCATTCCCATCTCGGGTGTCCCCAGTCCCATTTCGGGGTGTCCCCAGTCCCATTTCGGGTGTCCCCAGTCCCATTTCAGGTGTCCCCAGTCCCATTTCGGGTGTCCCCAGTCCCATTTCGGGGTGTCCCCAGTCCCATCTCGGGTGTCCCCAGTCCCATCTCGGGGTGTCCCCAGCCCTGTGTGGGGTGTCCCCATCCTGCCCGTCCCTGTCCGCAGGCAGCGATGCCCGTGGAGCCCCTGGTGTGTGCCCACACGGCCACGCGGTGAGTCCCGGCCCCTCCCGCCTGTCCCCGCTGTCCCCGGCCCTGGCCCCTGACGCCCCCGGGCGCGGTGGCGCTGCCCCCGCAGGGTGAGCTCCGTGCTGAACCGGGACGTGAAGCAGTTCGGGAAGCAGCACCTGTTCGATGGCAGCGAGGAGACCTGCTGGAACTCGGACCAGGTGTGGGGACGGGGACGGGGACGCGGCCGGGCCACCGCGCCCGCCCCGCTCTGTGCCCCCTGTGACACTGCTGTCCCCTCCCAGGGCACATCCCAGTGGGTCACCCTGGACTTCCCCCGCCCCGTCAAGGTCTCCCAGCTCCACATCCAGTTCCAGGGGGGATTTTCCAGCCGGCTGTGCACGCTGGAAGGTGAGGATGGCTGGCATTGCGGGCTCCTGCCTCAGTTTACCCACACCTGGATCCTGCGAGGGGTGGGGAGAGGGAGGCTCAGGGCGATTTGTCAGCCATTCCCAAAGTCCAGGAGGGCTCCAGGAGCACCTGGAGAGGCTCCGTGGGTGAAAAAAGAGGGGCTGGGAGCTGGTGGGAACCAGGGAAGATTTTGGGACAGCACCTGGAGGCTCCTGGGAGCACCTGGAGCAGCTCCATGGGTGAATAAAGAGGAGCTGGGATCCTTTGGGTGCCGGTGGGAACTCAGGAACATTTTGGGAGAGCACCTGGAGAGACTCTGGGTGAATAAAGAGGGGCTGGGATCCTTTGGGTGCTGGTGGGAGCTCAGGAACATTTTGGGAAAGCACCTGGAGCAGCTCCATGGGTGAATAAAGAGGGACTGGGAGATTCTGAGTGCTGGTGGGAACCAGGGAAGATTTTGGGACAGCACCTGGGAGCACCTGGAGCAGCTCCGTGGGTGAATAAAGAGGAGCTGGGATCCTTTGGGTGCTGGTGGGAACTCAGGAACATTTTGGGACAGCACCTGGAGCAGCTCTGTGGGTGAATAAAGAGGGGCTGGGAGCTGGTGGGAACCAGGGAAGATTTTGGGAGGCTCCTGGGAGCACCTTTGGCTCCCCCCTCGCCCTCTCCAGGCTGCAGAACAGGTGAGGAACTGGTGAAAATATCCGAGCTGTACCCCCAGGACAGCCACGCCATGCAAATATCCTTTCCCCGGATGGTGATGGTGGGGGGGAAGGCAGAATTTGGGGTTTTTTTTTTTTTGGAGTTTTGCTGCTGAGCAGAGCCGGGGGTGTGACCCCCACGTGCCAATCCCAACGTTGCTCCTTGACTGGGAGCTGCACAGATTCCAGGTGGAGGAGACGGTGCTGGATAAGCTGAAAATCACCTTTGGGAGCAGCACGGATTTCTTCGGGAGGGTGGTGGTTTATCACCTGGGGGTGCTGGGGGAGAGGCTCTAGGGGGGGACCCCGGGGGCTGTCCCCACCTTGGGGGCTCTGAAAACCCCCATGAGGGGGATCCCTGTTCCCTGAGGTGACACCGCTGTGGTGGGACACAGGTGTGGAATGGGATCAATAAAAGATATTCCTGTTTTTTTTCCTGGAATGTGCCCTCAGGGTTTGGCTTCAGGACAGAGGAGAAGTGTCCCCTCCTTGTGCTGTCACCTCCTGAGCTGCTCAGGATGGCAGCAGCAGAATCCTGCAGGATTTTCCTGGATCCTCCAGGATTTTCCCTCCTGGAGATTCCCTTTCCGAAGGGACAGCTCTGGCCAGGAATTCCACCATGCTGAGGGGAAATTTTGACTCATTGTTGCCCAAAAACTGAGATTCCCATCTGCCAGAATCCTGTAGGATTTTCCCTCCTGGCTGTGGCAGCTTTATGGGAGATTCCCTTTCCGAAGGGACAGCTCTGGCCAGGAATTCCACCATGCTGAGGGGAAATTTTGACTCGTGGCTGCCCAAAAACTGAGATTAGGATGGGCTGAGGCAGCAGATAGGGCTCCACAGAGTTTAATTGCAATTAGAGTTTAGTTCCGATGGCAAACACGGAGCAGACGAGCCCAGCCAGGGCTGGAACGAGTGTCCCTGGATTTTAGGCATGGCAGCCATGGAGAGGCCTGGATCCACGAGGGCAGAAATTCCTGGATTTCTCCATGTCTGGAGCGTCGGGGTGAGGCCACGGTGATCCTGGGAAGAGCTGGAGCCGCCGCCTCACTTCTTCTTCCTCTTGTTCTGGAACAGCTTCAGGATGTGGTTCTCGATGACCTGTTGGACTGAGGGAGGGAGAGGGCGGAATTCAGGGAAGCTGCTCTGGGAAGGATCTGGTCATCGTTTTCCCCCAGTTTTCTGTGGGAAACCCCTAGTTTTCTGAGGGAAATACCCGTTTTTTGAAGGAAATCTATATTTTCTGAGGGGAAACCCCCCATTTTCTGAGGGGAAACCCCAGTTTTCTGAGGGAAACTCATGTCTCCTGAGGGGGAAAAATCCCTGTTTTCTGAGGGAAACAACCCCAGCTTCTTGAGGGGGAAAATCCCAGTTTCCTGAGGGAAACAACCCCAGTTTTCTGAGGGGGAAAATCCCTGTTTTCTGAGGGAAACAATCCCAGTCTCCTGAGGGGGAAAAATCCCAGTTTCCTGAGGGGAAAAATCCCAGTTTCCTGAGGGGAAAATCCTTCTTTTCTGAGGGAAACAACCCCAGCTTCTTGAGGGGAAAATCCCTGTTTTCTGAGGGAAACAATCCCTGTTTCCTGAGGGGGAAAATCCCTGTTTTCTGAGGGGGAAAATCCCTGTTTCCTGAGGGGGAAAATCCCAGTTTCCTGAGGGAAACAACCCCAGTTTTCTGAGGGGGAAAATCCCAGTTTCCTGAGGGGAAAATCCCTGTTTTCTGAGGGAAACAACCCCAGTCTCCTGAGGGGGAAAAATCCCAGTTTCCTGAGGGGGAAAATCCCAGTTTCCTGAGGGGAAAATCCCTGTTTTCTGAGGGAAACAACCCCAGCTTCTTGAGGAGAAAAATCCCTGTTTTCTGAGGGGGAAAAATCCCAGCTTCCTGAGGGGGAAAAATCCCAGTTTCCTGAGGGGTAAAAATCCCAGTTTCCTGAGGGGAAAAATCCCAGTTTCCTGAGGGGGGAAAATCCCAGTTTCCTGAGGGAAACAATCCCAGTCTCCTGAGGGGGAAAAATCCCAGTTTCCTGAGGGGAAAATCCCAGTTTCCTGAGGGGAAAATCCCAGTTTCCTGAGGGAAACAACCCCAGTTTCTGAGGCAAAATCCCTGTTTCCTTAGGTGGAAATCCCAGTTTCCTGAGGGGAAAATCCCAGTTTCCTGAGGGAAACAATCCCAGTTTCCTGAGGGGGAAAATCCCTGCTTTCCTGAGGGGGGGGGGAAATCCCTGTTTCCTGAGGGGAAAAACCCCAGTTTTCTGGGGGGAAAATCCCTGTTTCCTGAGGGGGGAAACAATCCCAGTTTCCTGAGGGGGGAAAATCCCAGTTTCCTGAGGCGAAAACCCCCAGTTTTCTGAGGGGAAAAACCCCAGTTTCCTGAGGGGGAAAATCCCTGTTTCCTTAGGTGGAAATCCCAGTTTCCTGAGGGGGGAAAATCCCTGTTTCCTGAGGGAAGCAACCCCAGTTTCTGAGGCAAAATCCCTGCTTTCCTGAGGGGGGAAAATCCCAGTTTCCTGAGGGGGAAAATCCCAGTTTCCTGAGGGAAAACCCCTGTTTCCTGGTGGAGGACACTTGCCTTTCTTGTGTCCCAGGGCCACGGCCAGGTCCATGGGGGTGTACCCCGAATCCGCCTCCTCGGTCAGGTCGGCGCCGCAGGCTGCGGGTGGGCAATGGGGGCTGCCGTGGGGAGCGGGGACCCCAAAGGCTGCCCCCCTGCCCCGCAGGCTCTCCTCCCACGGCAGGGAAGCAGCGGTTCCAGGGGATGGAGCCGCCAGGAGAGGATTTTTCCTTACCCAGGAGAGCCTCCACGCACTTGACGTGGTTCCCGCGCACGGCGTAGAGCAGGGGGGTGCCCCCGTTCTGTGGGGTGGGCAGGGGAGGGAGAGGTCATTCCTGGGCTCACACAGCTCCTGCTCCTCCCTGGTGCTCCTCGGGGCTTCCCGACCCGCTGGGATCCCATTCCAGCCTCTCCCAGCTCCAGACTGGGATCCCCACTCCAGCCTCTTCCAGCTCCAGACTGGGATCCCCTTCCAGCCTCTCCCAGCTCCAGACTGGGATCCCCTTCCAGCCTCTCCCAGTTCCAGACTGGGATCCCCTTCCAGCATCTCCCAGCTCCAGACTGGGATCCCCTTCCAGCATCTCCCAGTTCCAGACTGGGATCCCCTTCCAGCCTCTCCCAGTTCCAGACTGGGATCCCCTTCCAGCCTCTCCCAGCTCCAGACTGGGATCCCCACTCCAGCCTCTTCCAGCTCCAGACTGGGATCCCCTTCCAGCCTCTCCCAGCTCCAACCTGGATTCTGCTTCCAGCCTCTTCCAGCTCCAGACTGGGATCCCCTTCCAGCCTCTCCCAGTTCCAGACTGGGATCCCCTTCCAGCCTCTCCCAGCTCCAAACTGAGATCCCCATTCCAGCCTCTCCCAGTTCCAAACTGGGATCCCATTCCAGCCTCTCCCAGTTCCAGACTGGATCTCACTGGGATCCCCTTCCAGCCTCTCCCAGCTTCAGACTGGGATCCCCTTCCAGCCTCTCCCAGGTGCAAACTGGGATCTCCTTCCAGCCTCTCCCAGCTCCAAACTGGGATCCCATTCCAGCCTCTCCCAATTCCAGGCTGGTGTCCCCTGGCCATGCTGGTGGCACTGGGGAGGCTTGTCCTGATGTCCCTGCTGTCCCCGGTATCCCCGGTGTCCCCCGCTGTCCCCCACTGTCCCCGCTGTCCCCGCTGTCCCCGGTATCCCCGCTGTCCCTGCTGTCCCCGTGTCCCCGGTGTCCCCGGTATCCCTGCTGTCCCCCACTGTCCCCGCTGTCCCCGTGTCCCGGTGTCCCCGGCCGTGCGGGTGGCACTCACCCAGTCGTAGGTGTTGATGTCCACGTCCCTGTCCAGCAGCATGGTGACGATGTCGGTGTAGCCGCCCATGCTGGCCAGGGCCAGGGCGCTCTCGCGCTCCTTGGCCAGCGCGTGGGGATCGGCGCCCTGGGGACAGCGGGGACAGCCTGGTGACACTGCCCACAGCCACCCTCACAGGGGACAGCCTGGTGACACTGCCCACGGCCACCCTCACAGGGGACAGCAGGGACAGCCTGGTGACACTGCCCACGGCCACCCTCACAGGGGACAGCAGGGACAGCCTGGTGACACTGCCCACGGCCACCCTCACAGGGGACAGCGGGGACAGCGGGGACAGCCTGGTGACACTGCCCACAGCCACCCTCACAGGGGACAGCCTGGTGACACTGCCCACGGCCACCCTCACAGGGGACAGCAGGGACAGCCTGGTGACACTGCCCACGGCCACCCTCACAGGGGACAGCCTGGTGACACTGCCCATAGCCACCCTCACAGGGGACAGCCTGGTGACACTGCCCACAGCCACCCTCACAGGGGACAGCCTGGTGACACTGCCCATAGCCACCCTCACAGGGGACAGCCTGGTGACACTGCCCACAGCCACCTGCCCTGGGGATAGCGGGGACAGAGGGGACAGAGGGAGATCCCAGGATTAAAAAGGGGAATTTTAGGATGAGAGAGAGATCCCAGGATGAAAGACAGATCCCAGGATAAAGAAGGGAGATCCCAGGATTGAAAACAGGAGATCCCAAGATAAAAAAAAAGGGAAATCCCAGGAAATCCCAGGATTAAAACCAGAGGGAGATCCCAGGATTAAAACCAGAGAGAGATTCCAGGATGAATGATAGATCCCAGGATAAAGAAGGGAGATCCCAGGACTGAAAACAGGAGATCCCAAGATTAAAAAAAAAAAGGGAAATCACAGGATTAAAACCAGAGGGAGATCCCAGGATAAAAAAAGGAAATCCTAGGATGAAAGAGGGAGATCACAGGATGAAAGACAGAGGTCCTGGAATAGAAGAGGGAGATCCCAGAATATAAAAAAGAGATCCCTAGGATTAAGGACAGGTCC
Organism: Vidua chalybeata; assembly: GCF_026979565.1. Classification (NCBI taxonomy): domain Eukaryota; kingdom Metazoa; phylum Chordata; class Aves; order Passeriformes; family Viduidae; genus Vidua; species Vidua chalybeata. The sequence goes on along the minus strand of NC_071556.1, from coordinate 5,197,490 downwards.
CCAGGATTAAGGAAGATCCTGGGCTCAAGGACAGATCCCAGAATTAAGGAAGACACCCAGGATGAAGGACAGACCCCAGGGGGAAGGACAGACCCCCAGGGCAAAGGACAGACCCCCAGGATGAAGGACAGACCCCCAGGGTGAAGGACAGACCCCAGGGTGAAGGACAGACCCCCAGGATGAAGGACAGACCCCAGGGTGAAGGACAGACCCCAAGATGGACAGACCCCCAGAGTGAAGGACAGACCCCCAGGGTGAAGGACAGACCCCCGGGTGAAGGACAGACCCCCGGGTGAAGGACAGACCCCCAGGACTAAGGACAGACCCCAGGACACTCTGGAAGCCCCCCGAGCCCCCGTGGCCTCACCCACTCCAGGAGGTGCCGGACGGTCTCGATCTCCCCGAAAGCTGCGGCCCAGATCAGGGGGGTGAAGCCTCTCTCGTCGGGTTTGTTCACCAAATTCTCACCTGGGGAGGGGACAACAGCCAGGTGAACCCCCCCCCCCGTGCTCCCAGTTCCACCAGTACAACCAGTAAGGGCTGGCAGACCACCTCAGCCAGCCGGTGGATGGTTGGAATTGGTGATTTTTGAGGATTTTTCCCATCTCCAAAACTGGAGAAATCTCCATTAAAAAAACCCCACAATTCCAGTGGTTTTATGGCTGAGTGAAGGCCGAGTGTGAGGTCACCAGAGGGGACCTGGCAGGTCCTGGCAGGGCCAAAGGGACACCCACCTTTCCTCAGGTGCTCCTTCAGCTGGATGAGCTCCCCTTGGGCAGCGAGCTGGTGGATGGACAGCGCTGCAAGGGACAAATCCATCAGGGAAAAACAATTCCATGAAAATTTGGGGGAGTGGGAGCTGCTCCCAAAATCGCGGGGTGACCCCGACACCCTCCCCTGCTGTCCTCGTGTCCCCTTGGGCAGTGCTGGAAGAGACAAATCCATCAGGGAAAAACAATTCCCTGCAAATTTGGTGGGGTGGGAGCTGCCCCAGGGTGGCCCCAGCCCCTCCCCTGCTGTCCCCAAAATCCCAGGGTGGCCCCAAAATCCCAGGGTGACCCCAAACCCCACCCCTGCTGTCCCCATGGGCAGCACTGCAAGAGACAAATCCATCAGGGAAAAACAATTCCATGAAAATTTGGGGCAGTGGGAGCTGCTCCCAAAATCCTGGGGTGGGTGGACCCCATGTCCCCTTGGGTGGCCCCAACCCCTCTCCTGCTGTCCCCAAAATCCCAGGGTGACCCCAACCCCACCCCTGCTGTCCCCATGGGCAGCACTGCAAGAGACAAATCCATCAGGGAAAAACAATTCCATGAAAATTTGGGGCAGTGGGAGCTGCTCCCAAAATCCTGGCGTGACCCCAGCCCCTGTCCTGCTGTCCCCTGTCCCCATGGGGACACTGGTGGCACTCACTGTCCAGCGTGGCCGGCAGTGCTGACACCTCGTTGCCTCGCTGTCTGTTGGTCAAGGTGTTGGAATGCTTCAGGGGGAAACCTGGGGCAGCACAGAGGGGCTGCAGGTTATTCTCTGTTCATTTGGGGTTATTCTCCATTAATTTGAGGTTATTCTCTGTTCATTTGGGGTTATTCTCCGTTAATTTGGGGTTATTCTCTGTTCATTTGGGGTTATTCTTTGTTAATTTGGGGTTATTCTCTGTTCATTTGGGGTTATTCTCTGTTCATTTGGGGTTATTCTCCATTAATTTGGGGTTATTCTCTGTTCATTTGGGGTTATTCTCTGTTCATTTGGGGTTATTCTCTGTTCATTTGGGGTTATTCTCCATTAATTTGGGGTTATTCTCTGTTCATTTGGGGTTATTCTCTGTTCATTTGGGGTTATTCTCCGTTAATTTGGGGTTATTCTCCGTTAATTTGGGGTTATTCTCTGTTCATTTGGGGTTATTCTCTGTTAATTTAGGGTTATTCTCCGTTAATTTGGGATTATTCTCCATTAATTTGGGGTTATTCTCCATTAATTTGGGGTTATTCTCCGTTAATTTGGGGTTATTCTCTGTTAATTTGGGATTATTCTCCGTTAATTTGGGGTTATTCTCCGTTAATTTGGAGTTATTCTTGATCAATTTCTGGTTTATATTTTTCCATTCTCTATTTATTTATTCTCTATTAATTCCAGGTTTATTTTTTATTTATTGAAGTCCACATGACCCAGGTCCATCCTCCTATTTCCCATCCTTGACGGGTTCCACTTGGGAATCCCAAAGTGTTTCCAGCCCCTGATCTGAGGTTTTATGGGGAAAAATCCAAGGAAGTTGAAAATTCCCATCTCCAATTCCAGCATGGAGCTGCAGCGACCTCTCAGGGCTGGCAGGAGGAGCAGGCACCAAACTTTGGGATTGGGATGGGATTTCCCACTTTAAAGCAGCAATTTAAGGCCCTTTCTTGGGAATCCCAAAGTGTTTCCAGCCCCTGATCCGAGGTTTTATGGGGAAAAATCCAAGGAAATGAAAATCCCCATCTCCAATTCCAGCATGGAGCTGCAGCGACCTCTCAGGGCTGGCAGGAGGAGCGGGCACCAAACTTTGGGATTGGGATGGGATTTCCCACCTTTGAGGCTCCTTCCCGGGATTTTTGGGGATGGGAGATCCCAGGGGATTTTCCCCTCTGTGCCACACTCACCGTCCAGGGCCGTGCTCTGGGAATCCCCGGGAGCAGCCGAGGAATTCCGCGGGCTCTCGGCTCCACCTGCAAGCCGGGCACCTCGGGGTCACCCCTGGGGGGCTCTTGGGGGGCGTCCCGGGCTGGCTGATCCCACCCAGCCCCGGGGATCCGCTTTGTCCCCAGCGTTCCCAACTCACCGTCCCCGCCCTCGGGGAGCGCCGGGTGCCCGTCCTGCCGGGGGCACGCCGAGGGGACCCCGCTGTCCCCCATGCTGCCTTCTCGCTCTTTTCCCCCCCCTTTCTCCACCCAATTCCGGGGGGGGTCCCGGGCTCCGGGGGGGTCCCCGACGGCTCCTTCACCTTCCTGGCACAAGGAGGGGTGGGGAGAGGGGGGAGACAGGGACAAGTGGGACAGACCCCGAGTGCCCGAGACCCCCACACTGCAGCGGGGTCTGGGGTCCCCCTTCCCTCCCCATCCCAATTCCTGGGGTCCCCCCTTCCCTCCCCATCCCCATTCCTGGGGTTCCCCTTATTCTCCTCATCCTGTTTTGGGGTCCCCCCCTTCCCTCCCCATCCCCATTCCTGGGGTTCCCCTTATTCTCCTCATCTTGTTTCTGGGGTCCCCCTTTCCCTCCCCATCCCCATTCCTGGGGTTCCTCTTATTCTCCTCATCCTGTTTTGGGGTCCCCCCTTCCCTCCCCATCCCCATTCCTGGGGTTCCTCTTATTCTCCTCATCCTATTCCTGGGATCCCCCTTCCCTCCCCATCCCCATTCCTGGGGTTCCTCTTATTCTCCTCATCCTATTCCTGGGATCCCCCTTTCCCTCTCCATCCCCATTCCTGGGGTTCCTCTTATTCTCCTCATCCTATTCCTGGGATCCCCCTTTCCCTCTCCATCCCCATTCCTGGGGTTCCTCTTATTCTCCTCATCCTGTTTTGGGGTCCCCCCTTCCCTGCCCATCCCCATTCCTGGGGTTCCCCTTATTCTCCTTATCCTGTTTTGGGGTCCCCCCCTTCCCTCCCCATCCCCATTCCTGGGATCCCCCCTTCCCTCTCCATTCCTGGGGTTCCCTGTATTCTCCTCATCCTGTTTTGGGGTCCCCCCCTTCCCTCCCCATCCCAATTCCTGGGATCCCCCTTTCCCTCCCCATTCCCATTCCCGGGGTTTCCTGTATTCTCCTCATCCTGTTTTGGGGTCCCCCCCTTCCCTCCCCGTCCCCATTCCTGGGGTTCCCCGTATTCTCCTCATCCCGTTTCTGGGATCTTCCCTCCCCGGTTCCTGGGGTCCCCCTCTCTGTCCCCATCCCCGCCCCCGCCGTTCCCATCCCCGTTCCCGGCACTTCCAGCGCTCCCAACCTCCGCTCCCGGAGCTGCTCCGAGCCCGGCCCGGCGACCCCCGGGACCCCCGGGACCTCCCCGTCCCTTCTCCACCGCCGATCCCGACCCCGATCCCGTCCCCAGTCCCGTTCCCGTTCCCCATCCCGGATCCATTCCCGATCCCGTCCCCGGTTGCCGTTCCCGTTCCCGATCCCGTTCCCCATCCCGGTTGCCGTTCCCATTCCCGATCCTGTCCCCGATCCCGTTCCCGGTCCCGATCCCGTCCCCGGTTGCCGTTCCCATTCCCGATCCCGACCCGTTCCCGTCCCCAGTTCCCATTCCCGATCCGTTCCCGTCCCCGGTTGCCGTTCCCATTCCCGATCCCGTCCCCGGTTCCCATTCCCGATCCGTTCCCATTCCCGTTCCCGTCCCCGGTTCCCGTCCCCGGTTTCCATTCCCGTTCCCGTCCCCGGTTCCCATTCCCGTTCCCGTCCCCGGTTCCCGTTCCCGATCCGTTCCCGATCCCGTTCCCATTCCCGATCCGTCCCCGGTTTCCATTCCCGTTCCCATCCCCGGTTCCCGTTCCCGATCCGTTCCCGGTCTCACCGCCGCCTCCCGGCGCTCCCGTCCCTCACCTCCCGTTCCTGCGGGGCCCGGCGGGCTTGGGGCAGCGCGGCCCGGCCCCGCCTCCGCGAGAGCGGCCTGGAAGCGACGGGCCCGGGGTGGCCGCGGGGCCGCCCGGCCCTGGGGACACCGGGGGACACCGGGGGACACCCCGGGACACGGGAGGGGACACGGGAGGGGACCGAGCGGGGACCGAGCGGGGCAAAGGCCGCGCCCGCGGGGCTGCGACACCCCCAGAGCCCTCTGAGGGCGGCAGGCCGAGCCGGGCACGGCCAAAGCGGGAACCACCGAATGTCCCCGCGGGTGACAAACCGGGAGCCACCGAGTGTCCCCGCGGGTGACAAACCGGGAGCCACCGAGTGTCCCCGCGGGTGACAACGGGGACTTTGGGGGGGGGGGGGGGCACCGGCTTGGGTGGGGAACGTTGGCGCCGCGGCCGCGTTTCCAGCCGGCGCTGCTTGCTCTGCTCGGGGAGGTTTCGGGGGGCGCCGGCGGAAGCGGAAGTGGCGGCGGGCGGGATGGAGGAGCCGGAGATGCAGCTGAAGGTGAAGAAAGGTGGGACCGGGAGCGGTGGGACCGGGAGCGGTGGGACCGGGAATGGTGGGACCGGGAGCGGTGGGACCGGGAACGGTGGGACCGGGAGCGGTGGGACCGGGAACGGTGGGACCGGAGCGGGACAGGCGGGAGCGGGACAGGCGGGGATGGGCTGGGAGAGGCCCCGCCGCGGTGGTTTGGCCGCTGGCGTCTTGTGGGTTGATTCCCGGCCTTTATCCCCCGTGCTGCTGTTGGGAAGAGCCTCTGGACTGGATTTGTGGGGATTCCTGGGGAGAGATTTCTGTTTGCTTCCGTGGATTTCTGAGGAGAGATTTCTGTTTGCTTCCGTGGATTCCTGGGGAGAGATTTCTGTTTGCTTCCGTGGATTTCTGAGGAGAGATTTCTGTTTGCTTCCGTGGATTCCTGGGGAGAGATTTCTCTGGATTTCTGTGCAGATATTTCCATGGATTTCTCTGGATTTCTGTGGGGATATTTCCATGGATTTCTCTGGATTTCTGTGCAGATATTTCCATAGGTTTCTCTGGATTTCTGTGCAGATATTCCCGCAGATCCCCATGGCCGTGTTCCTGTGGGTTTCCATGGATTTCCGTGCATTTCTCTGGGATTTCTGTGCAGATATTTCTGTGGATTTCTCTGGATTTCTGTGGGTTTCCATGGATTTCTGTGCAGATATTTCCATGCATTTCTGTGGGTTTCCATGGATTTCCGTGCATTTCCATGGATTTCTGTGCAGATATTTCCATGCATTTCCATGGATTTCTGCACAGATATTTCCATGCATTTCTCTGGGATTTCTGTGCAGATATTTCCGTGCATTTCTGTGGGTTTCCATGGATTTGTGTGGAGCTGTTCCTGCAGATCCCCATGGCCGCGTTCCTGTGGGTTTCCATGGATTTCCGTGCATTTCTCTGGGATTTCTGTGCAGATATTTCCATGGATTTCCGTGCATTTCTCTGGGATTTCTGTGCAGATATTTCCATGCATTTCCATGGATTTCTGTGCGGATATTTCCATGCATTTCCATGGATTTGTGTGGAGCTGTTCCCGCAGATCCCCATGGCCGCGTTCCTGTGCGTTCCCGCGGGTGTCTCCCCGTTAGCGCCCGGCTTTTCCCGGTTTTTTTTCCCGTTTTTTTTTCCCGGCAGTGCCGGACAAGTTCACCGAGAGCCTGTACGTGCTGGCCAACGAGCCCTCGGTGGCGCTGTCCCGGGCATTCCCACGGGGACAGCTCCCTGCAATTCCCTGGAGTTCCATGGATGCCTTTCCATGGATTTCTGTGCAGATATTTCCATGCATTTCTGTGCAGATATTACCATGCATTTCATGGATTTCTGTGCAGATATTTCCATGCATTTCCATGGATTTCTGTGCGGATATTTCCATGCATTTCCATGGATTTCTGTGCAGATATTTCCATGGATTTCCGTGCATTTCTCTGGGATTTCTGTGCAGATATTTCCATGCATTTCTCTGGGATTTCTGTGCAGATATTTCCATGGATTTCCATGGATTTCTGTGCAGATATTTCCATGGATTTCCGTGCATTTCTCTGGGATTTCTGTGCAGATATTACCATGCATTTCCATGGATTTCTGTGCGGATATTTCCATGCATTTCCATGGATTTCTGTGCAGATATTTCCATGGATTTCCATGCATTTCATGGATTTCTGTGCAGATATTTCCATGGATTTCCGTGCATTTCTCTGGGATTTCTGTGCAGATATTTCCATGCATTTCTCTGGGATTTCTGTGCAGATATTTCCATGCATTTCTCTGGGATTTCTGTGCAGATATTTCCATGGATTTCCATGGATTTCTGTGCAGATATTTCCATGGATTTCCGTGCATTTCTCTGGATTTCTGTGCAGATATTACCATGCATTTCATGGATTTCTGTGCGGATATTTCCATGCATTTCCATGGATTTCTGTGCAGATATTTCCATGCATTTCATGGATTTCTGTGCAGATATTTCCATGCATTTCCATGGATTTCTGTGCGGATATTTCCATGCATTTCCATGGATTTGTGTGGAGCTGTTCCCGCAGATCCCCATGGCCGCGTTCCTGTGCGTTCCCGCGGGTGTCTCCCCGTTAACGCCCGGCTTTTCCCGGTTTTTTTTCCCGTTTTTTTTTCCCGGCAGTGCCGGACAAGTTCACCGAGAGCCTGTACGTGCTGGCCAACGAGCCCTCGGTGGCGCTGTTCCGGGCATTCCCACGGGGACAGCTCCCTGCAATTCCCTGGAGTTCCATGGATGCCTTTCCATGGATTTCTGTGCAGATATTTCCATGCATTTCTGTGCAGATATTACCATGCATTTCATGGATTTCTGTGCAGATATTTCCATGCATTTCCATGGATTTCTGTGCGGATATTTCCATGCATTTCCATGGATTTCTGTGCAGATATTTCCATGGATTTCCGTGCATTTCTCTGGGATTTCTGTGCAGATATTTCCATGCATTTCTCTGGGATTTCTGTGCAGATATTTCCATGGATTTCCATGGATTTCTGTGCAGATATTTCCATGGATTTCCGTGCATTTCTCTGGGATTTCTGTGCAGATATTACCATGCATTTCCATGGATTTCTGTGCGGATATTTCCATGCATTTCCATGGATTTCTGTGCAGATATTTCCATGGATTTCCGTGCATTTCTCTGGATTTCTGTGCAGATATTACCATGCATTTCCATGGATTTCTGTGCGGATATTTCCATGCATTTCCATGGATTTCTGTGCAGATATTTCCATGCATTTCCATGGATTTCTGTGCAGATATTTCCATGCATTTCCATGGATTTCTGTGCAGATATTTCCGTGCATTTCTCTGGGATATCTGTGCAGATATTTCCATGGATTTCTGTGCAGATATTTCCATGGATTTCCGTGCATTTCTCTGGGATTTCTGTGCAGATATTTCCATGCATTTCTCTGGGATTTCTGTGCAGATATTTCCATGGATTTCCATGGATTTCTGTGCAGATATTTCCATGGATTTCCGTGCATTTCTCTGGGATTTCTGTGCAGATATTACCATGCATTTCATGGATTTCTGTGCGGATATTTCCATGCATTTCCATGGATTTCTGTGCGGATATTTCCATGCATTTCCATGGATTTCTGTGCAGATATTTCCATGCATTTCATGGATTTCTGTGCAGATATTTCCGTGCATTTCTCTGGGATATCTGTGCAGATATTTCCATGGATTTCTGTGGAGATATTTCCATGGATTTCCATGCATTTCCATGGATTTCTGTGCAGATATTTCCATGGATTTCCATGCATTTCATGGATTTCTGTGCAGATATTTCCATGGATTTCCGTGCATTTCTCTGGATTTCTGTGCAGATATTTCCATGCATTTCTCTGGGATTTCTGTGCAGATATTTCCATGCATTTCTCTGGGATTTCTGTGCAGATATTTCCATGGATTTCCATGGATTTCTGTGCAGATATTTCCATGGATTTCCGTGCATTTCTCTGGGATTTCTGTGCAGATATTACCATGCATTTCATGGATTTCTGTGCGGATATTTCCATGCATTTCCATGGATTTCTGTGCAGATATTTCCATGCATTTCCATGGATTTCTGTGCAGATATTTCCATGCATTTCCATGGATTTCTGTGCGGATATTTCCATGCATTTCCATGGATTTGTGTGGAGCTGTTCCCGCAGATCCCCATGGCCGCGTTCCTGTGCGTTCCCGCGGGTGTCTCCCCGTTAGCGCCCGGCTTTTCCCGGTTTTTTTTCCCGTTTTTTTTTCCCGGCAGTGCCGGACAAGTTCACCGAGAGCCTGTACGTGCTGGCCAACGAGCCCTCGGTGGCGCTGTCCCGGGCATTCCCACGGGGACAGCTCCCTGCAATTCCCTGGAGTTCCATGGATGCCTTTCCATGGATTTCTGTGCAGATATTTCCATGCATTTCTGTGCAGATATTACCATGCATTTCATGGATTTCTGTGCAGATATTTCCATGCATTTCCATGGATTTCTGTGCGGATATTTCCATGCATTTCCATGGATTTCTGTGCAGATATTTCCATGCATTTCCATGGATTTCTGTGCAGATATTTCCATGCATTTCCATGGATTTCTGTGCAGATATTTCCGTGCATTTCTCTGGGATATCTGTGCAGATATTTCCATGGATTTCTGTGCAGATATTTCCATGGATTTCCGTGCATTTCTCTGGGATTTCTGTGCAGATATTTCCATGCATTTCCATGGATTTCTGTGCGGATATTTCCATGCATTTCCATGGATTTCTGTGCAGATATTTCCATGGATTTCCGTGCATTTCTCTGGGATTTCTGTGCAGATATTTCCATGCATTTCTCTGGGATTTCTGTGCAGATATTTCCATGGATTTCCATGGATTTCTGTGCAGATATTTCCATGGATTTCCGTGCATTTCTCTGGGATTTCTGTGCAGATATTACCATGCATTTCATGGATTTCTGTGCGGATATTTCCATGCATTTCCATGGATTTCTGTGCGGATATTTCCATGCATTTCCATGGATTTCTGTGCGGATATTTCCATGGATTTCTGTGCGGATATTTCCATGCATTTCCATGGATTTGTGTGGAGCTGTTCCCGCAGATCCCCATGGCCGCGTTCCTGTGCGTTCCCGCGGGTGTCTCCCCGTTAACGCCCGGTTTTCCCGGTTTTTTTTCCCGTTTTTTTTTCCCGGCAGTGACGGACAAGTTCACCGAGAGCCTGTACGTGCTGGCCAACGAGCCCTCGGTGGCGCTGTTCCGGCTGCAGGAGCACGTGCGCCGCTCCCTGCCCGAGCTGGCCCAGCACAAGGTGCGTCCCGCCGGGAATCCCGGGGATCCCGGGGATCCCGGGCCTCCGCCGCGCTTCTGAAGGTGTTCATTCCCCTTTTAGAGTTCATTTCGGAACTTTGAAAGTTCTCATAAAAGTTTTTTAACCTTCTGATAATGTTTCTGTATTTAAGAGTCAGAGTTCCCACACAATTCTGTGTGTAAATACAGTTAATTTTTAGTTCATTTTGGAAATTTTAAAGTGTTATGAAAATTTCTTTAACCTTCTGATAATGTTTCTATAATTAAGTCAGAATTCCCACACAATTCTGTGTGTAAATACAGTTCATTTATAGTTCATTTTGGAAATTTTAAAGTTTTCATAAAAGCTTTTCAGCCCTCTGATAATGTTTCTATAATTAAGAGTCAGAGTTCCCACACAATTCTAATTTTGGAAGTTTGAAAGTTTTCATAAAAGCTTTTCAACCTTCTGATAATGTTTCTGTATTTAAGAGTCAGAGTTCCCACACAATTCCATGTATAAATATAGTTAATTTATTGTTCATTTTGGAAATTTTAAAGTTTTATGAAAACTTCTTCAGCCCTCTGATAATGTTTCTGTATTTAAGAGTCGGGGTTCCCACACAATTCCATGTGTAAATACAGTTCATTTATTGTTCATTTTGGAAGTTTGAAAGTTTTCATAAAATCTTTTCAAGCTTCTGATAATGTTTCTGTATTTAAGAGTCAGAATTCCCACACAATTCCGTGTGTAAATACAGTTCATTTTTAGTTCATTTTGGAAATTTTAAAGTTTTCATAAAACTTCTTCAGCCCTCTGATAATGTTTCTGTAATTAAGTCAGAGTTCCCACACAATTCCGTGTGTAAATACAGTTCATTTATAGTTAATTTTGGAAATTTTAAAGTTTTCATAAAACTTCTTCAGCCCTCTGATAATGTTTCTGTAATTAAGACTCGGGGTTCCCACACAATTCCGTGTGTAAATACAGTTCATTTATTGTTCATTTTGGAAATTTTAAAGTGTTATGAAAACTTCTTCAGCCTTCTGATAATGTTTCTATAATTAAGTCAGAGTTCCCACACAATTCCATGTATAAATACAGTTCATTTATTGTTCATTTTGGAAGTTTGAAAGTTTTCATAAAACTTCTTCAGCCCTCTGATAATGTTTCTGTAATTAAGACTCGGGGTTCCCACACAATTCCGTGAGTAAATAGAATATTTCCACATTTCTCTGTGGGAGGAGAGGAAGGATGGATTGATCTTTGGAGCAGTGAGGCTGCAGAGGTGGGGATCCCATCCTCCAGCCCACGCTCACCTCTGGAATTCTGTAAACACCAGAGGTGTGGATAAACCCGGCTCTTTTCCTCTTCTGAGCTTCCCGAGCTGCTCCGTGCTCCTTTCGTGCCCAATGGCCACGGAATTCTGGGAATTCTGGGAATCCCATCCCACCCAGCACCGCCCTCCTCCCAGGCACAGCTCCTCTGGGAATTCCAACCCCTTCCCCTCTCCCGGGGAGGAATTCCTGCCCCAAAATTCCCACACAAATTCCCACTTTGAAGCCGTTCCCTGTGTCCTGGGATTCCATCCCTGGAATTCCCATCCCAAATCCATTCCCTGTGCCTGGAATTCCCATCCCAAATCCATTCCCTGTGCCTGGAATTCTATCCCTTATCCCAAATTCATTCCCTGATTCCTGGAATTCCATCCCAAATCCATTCCCTGTGCCTGGAATTCCCATCCCAAATCCATTCCCTGTGCCTGGAATTCTATCCCTTATCCCAAATTCATTCCCTGATTCCTGGAATTCCATCCCAAATCCATTCCCTGTGCCTGGAATTCCCATCCCAAATCCCTTCCCTGGATCCTGGAATTCCCATCCCAAATCCATTCCCTGTGCCTGGAATTCCCATCCCAAATCCCTCTGGAGCCCCTTTAGGCTCTGGAGGCAGCTCCAAGGTTTCCCTGGATCCCTTCTCCCACTTTCCTTGGACATTCCAGGGACCCAGGGGCAGCCACAGCTTCTCTGGGAATTCCAGCCAGGAATGCCTTCCCAAATCCCACCCAGATTCCCCTTTCTCTGTTTGAATCCATTCCCTGTGCCTGGAATTCCCATCTCAAATCCATTCCCTGGATCCTGGAATTCCATCCCAAATCCATTCCCTGGATCCTGGAATTCCATCCCAAATCCATTCCCTGTGCCTGGAATTCCCATCCCAAATCCCTTCCCTGGATCCTGGAATTCCATCCCAAATCCCTTCCCTGTGTCCTGTCCCTTTGGGACATTCCCAAATCCCAAATCCTCTCCAGCTCTCCTGGAGCCCCTTTAGGGAGGGGAGGCAGCTCCAAGGTTTCCCTGGAATTTCCCTTCTCCCACTTTCCTTGGACATTCCAGGGACCCAGGGGCAGCCTCAGCTGCTCTGGGAATTCCATCCCATCCCGTTGCAGCCAGGAATTCCTTCCCCACATCCCCATTCCCAGTTTAGACCCTGCCTAATCCCTGTTTTTCCCTCGCAGTCGGACATGCAGAGCTGGGAGGAGCAGAGCCAGGGAGCCATTTACACCGTGGAATACGCCTGCAGGTACTGGGAATTCCTGGAATTCCGGGCTGGAAAACCCAGCAGGATCCAGGGAATGAGGGTGGGAGGTGCTGGGATTTGGGATTTTTACTCTGAGGGTGAAATTCCTGGAATTCCGGGCTGGAAAACCCAGCAGGATCCATGGAATGAGTTGGGATTTGGGATGAGCTTTCAGTTCTTAGCAGGTATTTTCATTTTGAGAGGGAAATTCCTGGAATTCCAGGTTGGAAAACACAGCAGGATCCAGGGAATGAGGGTGGGAAGAGCTGGGATTTGGGATTTTCACTTTGAGAGTGAAATTCCTGGAATTCTGGACTGGAAAACCCAGCAGGATCCATGGAATGAGGATGGGAAGAGCTGGGTTTTGGGATTTTTACTCTGAGGGTGAAATTCCTGGAATTCCGGGCTGGAAAACCCAGCAGGATCCATGGAATGAGTTGGGATTTGGGATTTTCACTTTGAGGATGGAATTCCTGGAATTCCTGGGCTGGAAAACACAGCAGGATCCATGGAATGAGTTGCAATTTGGGATTTTCACTTTGAGAGGGAAATTCCTGGAATTCCGGAGTGGAAAACACAGCAGGATCCATGGAATGAGTTGGGATTTCGGATGAGCTTTCAGTTCTTAGCAGGAATTTTCATTTTGAGAGGGAAATTCCTGGAATTCTGGACTGGAAAACCCAGCAGGATCCATGGAATGAGGATGGGAAGAGCTGGGTTTTGGGATTTTTACTCTGAGGGTGAAATTCCTGGAATTCTGGGCTGGAAAACCCAGCAGGATCCAGGAAATGAGTTGGGATTTGGGATTTTCATTTTGAGGGTTGATTCCTGGAATTCAAGGCTGGAAAATCCATGGAATGAGTTGGGATTTGGGACGAGCTTTCAGTTCTTAGCAGGTATTTTCATTTTGGGAGGGAAATTCCTGGAATTCTGGGCTGGAAAACCCAGCAGGATCCCGGGAATGAGGGTGGGAGGAGCTGGGTTTTGGGATTTTCACTTTGAGAGGGAAATTCCTGGAATTCTGGACTGGAAAACCCAGCAGGATCCAGGAAATGAGTTGGGATTTGGGATTTTCATTTTGAGGGTTGATTCCTGGAATTCAAGGCTGGAAAATCCAGGGAATGAGCTGGGATTTGGGACGAGCTTTCAGTTCTTAGCAGGAATTTTCATTTTGAGAGTGAAATTCCTGGAATTCTGGACTGGAAAACCCAGCAGGATCCAGGGAATGAGTTGGGATTTGGGACGAGCTTTCAGTTCTTAGCAGGTATTTTCATTTTGGGAGGGAAATTCCTGGAATTCTGGACTGGAAAACCCAGCAGGATCCAGGGAATGAGGGTGGGAGGAGCTGGGATTTGGGATTTTCACTTTGAGAGGGAAATTCCTGGATTCCTGGGTGGGAAAACCCAGCAGGATCCAGGGAATGAGAATGGGAAGAGCTGGGATTTGGGAACTCCTCGCAGGAATTTCAGGGCTTTGAGAAACTCTTCCCGCAGCGGAAAAAAACTCCTCAAACCTGAATTTTCCCGGGATCAGAGGGGGAACAACCAGAATTTGGGAATTCCAGCTCTGTCGCCCTCTCCCTTTTCCCACTTTTCCTGCTTCTCCCACTTTTCCAGCGCCATCAAGAACATGACTGACAGCAGTGTTTACTTCAGGAGCATCGACAGCCTGCTCAAACACTCCATAGCCATGAAGGAGCAGCTCAACGGCGCCCAGGGCCGCAGGTACCCCCAAAATCCCGGGAAAAGCATCCCAGGATGATCCAGGACAGCATTCCCTGCTTTTCCCCACTCCCCTGGGGGGAACCAGCGCTGTTTGCTGAGGGAAAAATGGGAATAAATGGAATTTTAGCTGGAACCAGCGCTGTTTGCTGAGGGAAAAATGGGAATAAATGGAATTTTAGCTGGAACCAGCGCTGTTTGCTGAGGGAAAAGTGGGAATAAATGGAATTTTAGGGAGGTTCAGTTGAGATTTTTGGGTTTTAGGGATGCAGGGATTGGGGAGAGGCTGGGCTGATCCCGATTTTTGGGCAGAATTCCTTAGGAATTAGTGGCAGCAGGATAATAATGATGATGAGGAGTTCCTAAAACAGGACAGCCTGCACAAACATTCCATGGAAATCCCAGGAAAAGCATCCCAGGATGATCCAGGACAGCATTCCCTGCTTTTCCCCCCTTCCCTGGGGCGCTGTTTGCTGAGGGAAAAATGGGAATAAATGGAATTTTAGGGAGGTTCGGTTGAGATTTTTGGGTTTTAGGGATGCAGGGATTGGGGAGAGGCTGCTCTGATCCCGATTTTTGGGCAGAATTCCTTAGGAATTAGCAGCAGGATGATGATGATGATGATGATGATGATGAGTTCCTAAAACATCCTGGATGATCCTGGTGGATTTGATCCTCTGGAATTTCCAGGATCCAGAACATTCCTGGGATTTTCCCTGACAGGAAATGCCCTGAGCATCTTTTGGGATTTTTTTTTTTTTTTTTTTTTTTTTTTTTTTTTTGGGGAATTTTTGTGAGATTTTTTTTTTAGAATTTTTGTGGATTTTTTTTGGAGGGGGGGGATTTTTTTTTTTAATTTTTAGAGGATTAAATTTTTTGTGTTTGAGGATTTCTTGGGCATTTTTTGGGATTTGTCTATTTTTGGAGGATTTATTTGATTCTTTTGTGGGGGGGATTTTTTTCGGGGGACTTCCTGAGATTTTTTGTGGGGGGATTTTTGGGATCTTTTCAATTTTTTGGAGGGATTTTTTTGGGATTTATTTTGATTTGGGGGGGGGGGATTTTTGGGATCTTTTCAATTTTTTGGAGGGTTTTTTTGGGATTTATTTTGATTTGGGGGGGGGGGGATTTTTTGGGATTTTTCAGGCTGCACACCCCAACAACAACCCCTTACCCCAGCAGCCATCAACAAAGGGAATTTTTTTAAGAAAACCCCAAATTTCCCACAACTTTTCCTTTTTCTTTCCACAGCACCATCACCCCCCAATCCAAGAATCCTCCAGGCACTTCCTGATTTTTCCATCCTGAATTTCCCAACCTTGGGAAGAAGTGGAAAAACCTCTGGGGCTGCACAGGTAGAGAAGCCCCTGAATTCCCAGGGGAAAAAAAAAAAAAAAAAAAAACAGCTGGAAAATCCCAAATCCTGCTTTTTGGGGCCTCTTTTCCATGGAAAAACAGGGTGGGTTTGTGTTTCACCTTCCCAGTTTTTTTTATTTCCCCAAAAAAAAACAAAAAAAAACCAACCCAAATGAGGTCTTGCTTTGGGAATTTTGTGTGAAAAGCTGGAATGTGAGCACACTCCAAGCTTTTGTTGAGGAGGAATTCTCCAAGGAGAAACTTTTCCAGCTGGTGCCAAGGAATTGCTGGGTTTGGTTTTAATGAGGACAAGA
Source organism: Vidua chalybeata (assembly GCF_026979565.1). NCBI lineage: Eukaryota > Metazoa > Chordata > Aves > Passeriformes > Viduidae > Vidua > Vidua chalybeata. The sequence goes on along the minus strand of NC_071556.1, from coordinate 5,181,607 downwards.
ATAAAAAGGAGAAAAAAACCCCAAAAATATCCCCAAAAAAAAAAAAAACAACAAAACAAGAAAAATTCCTTTTAAAGGTTTTCAACTTTTCTCCTGTCGCCGTGGGAGCTCGGAGCTCCTTTTTTATCCTGGTTTTTCCAAGGGCATGGAGGAAAAGAATGTGGAATTTTAGGCTTTCAAGGGAGGGAAAAAAAATCCTTAGAATCCTACAAAAAAAAAAAAAAAATTAAAAAAGGATTTTTTCCCTTGGTCCCACTCTTGGTTTTGGAAGTGACTGGAATTAAGCAGAGCTTTGGTGTGGATCCCTCCTGGATATTCCAGGGATCCAGGGAATGGAACTCAAATTCCAGGGGAGTTGCTCTTGGGATAACAGGTGGCTTTTGGGATAATAGCAGTGACACCCCAAATCTGCTTTTCCCCACCCCAAATCTGCTTTTCCCCACCCCAAATCTGCTTTTCCCCACCCCAAATCTGCTTTTTCCCACCCCAAATCTGCTTTTCCCCACCCCAAATCTCCTTTTCCCCACCCCAAATCTGCTTTTCCCCACCCCAAATCTGCTTTTTCCTACCCCAAAATCTGCTTTTTCCTACCCCAAACCTCTTCTCTGCCACCCCAAACCCACCTTAAGCCACCCCAAAGCTGCTTTTTCCCACCCCAAATCTGTTCTTTGCCACCCCAAAACCACTTTTGGCCACCCCAAACCCCCTTCCTGCCACCCCAAGTTTGCTCTGACACCCCAAATCTCCTTTTTCCCACCCCAAATCTCCTTTTTCCTACCCCAAATCTCCTTTTTCCCACCCCAAATCCGCTTTTCCCCACCCCAAATCTCCTTTTTCCCACCCCAAATCCGCTTTTCCCCACCCCAAATCTCCTTTTCCCCACCCCAAATCCGCTTTTCCCCACCCCAAATCTGCTTTTTCCTACCCCAAAATCTGCTTTTTCCTACCCCAAACCTCTTCTCTGCCACCCCAAACCCACCTTAAGCCACCCCAAAGCTGCTTTTTCCCACCCCAAATCTGTTCTTTGCCACCCCAAAACCACTTTTGGCCACCCCAAACCCCCTTCCTGCCACCCCAAGTTTGCTCTGACACCCCAAATCTCCTTTTTCCCACCCCAAATCTCCTTTTTCCTACCCCAAATCTCCTTTTTCCCACCCCAAATCCGCTTTTCCCCACCCCAAATCTCCTTTTTCCTACCCCAAATCTCCTTTTTCCCACCCCAAATCTGCTTTTCCCCACCCCAAATCTCCTTTTTCCCACCCCAAATCCGCTTTTCCCCACCCCAAATCTCCTTTTTCCCACCCCAAATCCGCTTTTCCCCACCCCAAATCTCCTTTTCCCCACCCCAAATCCGCTTTTCCCCACCCCAAATCTCCTTTTCCCCACCCCAAATCTGCTTTTCCCCACCCCAAATCTCCTTTTCCCCACCCCAAATCTGTTCCTGGCCACCCCAAACTTGATTTTCCCCACCCCGACCCCCCCCATCCATCCCGGTGCTGAGGATGAGGATGGAGCAGGGAGGAAGGAGAAGGGAAATCAGCCGGGATCTGCTGGAAAAGGCCGGAATTCTGCTGGTGAAAAATCCCAATTTCTGCTCCCCGTTGCCATTTCCCAGCTCCTGTCCCGCAGCTGGGATGGTCTGGGATGGGTTTGGCTTCTCCAGGCAGGCAGCACTGGGATTTTGGAATCTGTGGATAGAGGAATTTTTCCAGGGGGAAAAAAAAAAATAAAACCAAAACCGTGGAAAACCAACTCCTCCTTCCGGAGCTGCAAATCCCGGGAAGCTCCGGGGAAAATCCCGAATTTCCCTCACACCAGGGTGGAGTCCTTGTGGGACATGGTGTTCCTGGTGATGGCATTCCAAGGTTTTCCCTGCTCCTGGAGCAGCCCCGAGTCCAGGGTCCTGTGCGTGCGGGACCAGGGGAGACATTCCTGCTGGAATTCCCTGGGGATTTCCTTGCTCCTGGACCACTCCTGACATTCCTGCTGGAATTCCCTGGGGATTTCCTTGTTCCTGGACCACTCCTGACATTCCTGCTGGAATTCCCTGGGGATTTCCTTGTTCCTGGACCACTCCTGACATTCCTGCTGGAATTCCCTGGGGATTTCCTTGCTCCTGGACCATTCCTGCTGGAATTCCCTGGGGATTTCCTTGTTCCTCGACCATTCCTGCTGGAATTCCCTGGGCATTTCCTTGCTCCTGGACCATTCCTGCTGGAATTCCCTGGGGATTTCCTTGCTCCTGGACCATTCCTGCTGGAATTCCCTGGGGATTTCCTTGCTCCTGGACCATTCCTGCTGGAATTCCCTGGGGATTTCCTTGCTGCTGGACCACTCCTGACATTCCTGCTGGAATTCCCTGGGGATTTCCTTGCTCCTGGACCATTCCTGCTGGAATTCCCTGGGGATTTCCTTGCTCCCGGACCAGTCCTGACATTCCTGCTGGAATTCCCTGGGGATTTCCTTGTTCCTGGGCCACTCCTGACATTCCTGGAGACATTCCCTGGGGATTTCCTTGCTGCTGGACCAGTCCTGACATTCCTGCTGGAATTCCCTGGGGATTTCCTCGCTCCTGGACCATTCCTGCTGGAATTCCCTGGGGATTTCCTTGCTCCTGGACCATTCCTGCTGGAATTCCCTGGGGATTTCCTCGCTCCTGGCGCTCCCAGCCGAGCTCCGCTTGCTGCTGGAGGCGGAGCCCGGCTGGGATTTGCGCTCCAGGGAAGGTGGGAAGGAGAATTCCCTGGGGATTTCAGGGCGGTTCCCCTTGAGGTCGCTGCCGTGCCCGGGCTGGGCGGAGTCGTTCTCGTACAGGGCTTGGGCAGGCTCCGAGCCTCGGGAAATCCGGGAAATCCGGGAAATGTGGGAAGCGCGGAGCAGCGCGTGGAGCACGGAGATGAGCAGGACGAGGATTCCAGAGGTCAGGATGCAGGAGCTGGCGATGGCAGCCTCCAGCTCCAACAGCAGCAGCATGAAAAGGGCCAGAGCTGCGGGGGGAGCAGAGCAGGGCAGACCCTCAGGGGCTGGAAAGGGATGGGTTTGGAAATCCCTGGAATGGTTCAGGCTGGAAAAGGGCTCAGGGACAGGCCCAGGGACCCCTGGAGAAGAGCTCAGGAGTAGAAAGGGATGGGTTTGGAAATCCCTGGAATGGTTGAGGCTGGAAAAGGGCTCAGGGACAACTCAGGAGCCCCTGGAAAAGAGCTCAGGAGTAAATAGGGATGGATTTGTTAATCCCTGGAATGGTTGAGGCTGGAAAAGGGCTCAGGGACAGGCTCTGGAAACCCTAGAAAAGAGCCCAGGAGCCAGGAGTAAAAAGGGATGGATTTGGAAATCCCTGGAATGGTTCAGGCTGGAAAAGGGCTCAGGGACAACTCAGGAGCCCCTGGAAAAGAGTCCAGGAGTAAAAAGGGATGAATCTGGAAATCCCTGGAATGTTTGAGGCTGAAAAAGGGCTCAGGGACAACTCAGGAGCCCTTGGAAAAGAGCTCAGGAGTAGAAAGGGATGGATTTGGAAATCCCTGGAATGGTTCAGGCTGGAAAAGGGTTCAGGGACAGGCTCTGGAAACCCTAGAGAAGAGCTCAGGAGTAAATAGGGATGGATTTGGAAATCCCTGGAATGGTTGAGGCTGGAGAAGAGCTCCAAGTCCAAGCTGTGGCTGAGCCCCACGTGGTCACCCACTGCACATCCAGGGATTCCTGGGACACCTCCAGGGATGGTGACCCCAAACCTCCCTGGGCAGTTCCAAGGGCTGGCCGCTCTTTCCAGGAGGGAATTCCTGCTGCTGTCCCACCCTGGGGCCGTTCCCTCCTGTCCTGGTGTCCCCTGGGACCCTCCTGGCTGTCCCCTCCTGTCGGGGGCTTGTGGACATTGGGAATGTCCCCCTGATCCTGCTTTTCTCCAGGCTGGGCCCCTTCCCAGCCCCCTCAGGAATTCTCTCCAGCCCCTTCCCAGCCCCCTCAGGAATTCCCTTCCCAACCCCCTCAGGAATTCTCCAGCCCCCTCAGGAATTCTCCAGCCCTCTCAGGAGTTCTCCAGCTCCATTCCCAGCCCCCTCAGGAATTCTCCAGCTCCATTCCCATCTCTGGACCCCCTCCAGCCCCTACAAAATTCCAGCCTGGGCCCCTGGAACGGGAATTTCACGCTGTGGGAAGGAGCTGGTGGAGCCATTTGTGAACCAAAGCAGTGCTGGAGCAGAAACCAGTGCAGGGCTGGGCTGGGAGCACTGGGAATACTGGGAGTACTGGGGGGACACTTGCCTGTGAGGTAGAGGCAGACCCCGCAGCAGAAGAGGCCGATGGCTGCGTGCCGGACGCTCCGGCTGTCCAGGAGGAACCAGTCTGCCCTGGAAAAGAGGGAAAACAGGGAAAACAGCCTCTGGAAGGGCTCCTCGCAGGGAAAACAGCTCTGGGCAGGCTCCAGTCCTGCTCTGAGCCCGGGGAGAAGTCGGGAGGGAGGAACTCAGGACTGATCCTGGTCCAGATCTGAGCCCAGGGATAAAATCTGGAGGGAGGAACTCAGGACTGATCTGAGCTCAGGGATAAATCTGGAGTGAGGAACTCGGTCCTGCTCTGAGCCCAGGGATAAAATCTGGAGTGAGGAACTCAGAACTGATCCTGGTCCAGATCTGAGCCCAGGGATAAAATCCAGAGTGAGGAACTCAGGACTGATCCTCGTCCTGATCTGAGCCCAGGAAAAATCTCTGGAGTGAGGAACTCGGTCCTGCTCCGAGCCCAGGGATAAACCTGGAGGGAGGAACTCAGGACTGATCTGAGCTCAGGGATAAACCTGGAGGGAGGAACTCAGGACTGATCTGAGCTCAGGGATAAACCTGGAGGGAGGAACTCAGGACTGATCCTGGTCCTGATCCAAGCTCAGGAAAACAATCTGGAGCTGAAGAACTCCAAACTGATCCTGGTCCTGCTCCAAACCCAGGACATCTCTGGAGCTGAGGAGCTCTAAACGGAACCCCTGGGCTTGCTCAGGGCCAGGTCACCCCCAAGTGCTGATTTCGGGGTTCCTCTCCTGGCAGCCGCTGGATCAGCTCCCAGGGGAATCTTCGTTCCTGGATCTCCCGAGCCCGGAGGGATCCGCGGGAGTGCCGGGATTTGTTTGGAGCAGGGAGCGCGGCCTGAGCTGCGCCATGGGAATTTGGGGTGACAGCGGAGTTTGGGGTGACAGCGGCAGTTTGGGGTGATGGCGGCAAATCGGGGTGACAATGGCAGTTTGGGGTGATAGCACTAATTTGAGGTGACAGCAGCAGTTTGGGGTGACAGCGCAAATTCGGGGTGACGGCGGCAATTTGGGGTGACAGCGGCAAATCGAGGTGACAGCGGCAGTTTGGGGTGACAGTGCCAGTTTGGGGTGACAGCGGCAATTTGTGGTGACAGCGGCAAATCGAGGTGACAGCGGCAGTTTGGGGTGACAGCAACAATTTGGGGTGACAGCGCCAGTTCGGGGTGACAGCGCCAGTTCGGGGTGACAGCGGCAGTTTGGGGTGGCAGCGGCAGTTTGGGGTGACAGTGGAGTTCGGGGTGACAGTGGAGTTCGGGGTGGCAGCGCCAATTCGGGGTGACAGCGCCAGTTCGGGGTGACAGCGCCAGTTTGGGGTGACAGCGCCAATTCGGGGTGAGAGCACCAGTTTGGGGTGACAGTGGAGTTCGGGGTGACAGTGGAGTTCGGGGTGGCAGCGCCAATTCGGGGTGACAGCGCCAATTAGGGGTGAGAGCACCAGTTTGGGGTGACAGTGGAGTTCGGAGTGACAGCGCCAGTTTGGGGTGGCAGCGCCAATTCCGGGTGAGAGCGGCAGTTTGGGGTGACAGTGCCAATTCGGGGTGACAGCGCCAGTTTGGGGTGACAGCGGCAGTTTGGGGTGACAGTGGAGTTCGGGGTGACAGCGCCAACGTGCCAAAGGTCCCCGCGCCGTGAGCGGCTCCCCAGGTGCCAGCACAGCGCGGGGACATCACCGCCACCTCCCGGCCACGGCCCGGAAATCCCGCCCGTCCTCCCAAAGCTGAGCGGAGCACTCCAACCGCAGCTGGGGAAACTGAGGCACGGAGGAAGGGGTCTGCTGGAGATTCCCAGGGAAAGGAATTCTCGCAGCGGGGAGAGGCAACAGAAATGCTCCTGAAATTCAGATCATTTGGGAAGAGCCTCCCCGCGCTTTGCTCTGGGAGTTTTTGGGGATGGAATTTTTCCTCGCCTCACAATTCCCAAATTTCAACTTCACAGCTCCCAAACGGAGCATTCACAGCCCAAAATCCAGGCCGGGATCACACAGGAAAATTCACAACTCGGGGGCGGGGGGCGGGGGGGGGAATTCCTTGTTGCTAATTTTCCGGCAGAAAATCGGCTCCCACAGAAAGCCGAGTTTGTTGTGGGAATTTTTTGTGTTTTTAGGGAAATATTTTTGCTCTCCTCCGTTAATGAAGCGTTGGAAGCGGCTGAGGAGGCGCTGCTGGAATTTCTCCAGCCCGGTGCTCCGTGCAGAGCCGGGACTGATTGGATTCTCTAATTAGGGACAAAAAGTAGCTGTTGAAACATCGTCATTCCCTTTGCACAGAGAGGTTCCAAAACTGCGTGAGCCACCCCACGAAGTCCGGTTGTCACCTTTAAAATCGGATTATCCCCGAGTTGTTTTTTAGTTTTATCCCAGCAGCTCGGCCAGGAGCCCATTCCGGATCCATGAAAAAAAAAAAAAGAAAGGAATTTCCTTGGGAACAACTCCGCAGGTGTAAAAGTGCTGGTAATGACTAAATCAACATTAATGACCCAGCCCGGGGGGCATTTTGGTGGTCCGGGCGGTCACTCCAGCCCCAACATTTTGGGGTGATCGCTGGGGTTTGAGGTGACCCCAGGAGCTCCCCAAAACACGCTGGGAATTTCCAGTCATGGAAATTAAACCTCCCGGGTTCTGCAGCCAGGTCTAAACCCGCTGGTCCCAATTTCTAGAGTCTCTAAAACTCGAATTAAAGAGCACAGTTCCAGCCCTGGGGTGCACGGAAAGGGCCACGGAGAAGAATTTGGGGGATTTTCCACCGATTGCTCCCCACAAGCCCCTTTTGGAGGGGACCCGGCAAATCCTCACGCGGGTTTTGGGGCACCAGAGGCGTTGGCACCGCGCTCCCCTCATTCCCGGATCCCGCCGCATCCTCCGGCCCTTCCCTCCTGTCCAGACCCCTCCAGCCCCGGTTCCGCCGGACCCCTCCGAGCATCCCCGCCTCTCCCGGGCCCTCCAGCTCCGTTCCCCGCCTCTCCCGAGCTCCCCGGTCCCTCCAGCCCCTCCAGCCCCGTTCCCCGCCTCTCCCGAGCCCCTCCAGCCCCGGTCCCCGCCTCTCCCGAGCCCCTCCAGCCCCTGTTTCTGCCTCTCCCGAGCCCCTCCAGCTCCGGTCCCCGCCTCTCCCGAGCTCCCCGGTCCCTCCAGCCCCGGTTCCGCCGAACCCTTGGGAGCGTCCCCGCCTCTCCCGAGCCCCTCCAGCCCCGGTTCCTGCCTCTCCCGAGCCCCTCCAGCCCCGGTTCCTGCCTCTCCCGAGCCCCCGGTCCCTCCAGCCCCGGTCCCCGCCTCTCCCGAGCCCCCGGCTCCTCCAGCCCCGGTCCCCGCCTCTCCCGAACCCCTCCAGCTCCGGTTCCTGCCTCTCCTGAGGCTCCCCGGCTCCTCCAGCCCCGGTTCCCCGGTGCCCCCGCGGCTCTCACCGCTCGGGCCCGGCCTGCCCCCGGCACAGCTCGGTGCTGAAGTAGCCGTGGAGGAGGCAGAGCAGGAGGCAGCTCACGTTGAGCACCAGGCAGAGCGCGGCCAGCACGGCCGATACCGGCAGCAGAGCGGCGGCCACCGGCTCCGGGAGCGCCCCGCGACCGCCGGCGGCACCGGGGGCGGCACCGGGAGCGGCCCGGCCCGACGGGAGCTGGAAGATGAGGCTGGAGGAGAGCAGGGCCATGGCAGCGGACAAGGTCCCGAAGAGCAGCAGCACCGTCAGGGCTCGCTGCGGGTACGCGGAGGGCATGGCGGGGCCGGTACCGGCACCGGGAACCGGGGGAACCGGGGGTGCCGAAGGTGCGTGCGCTCCCCGACTCCTCGGTGCCGCCGCTGCGGGAGCTCGGACGGGGAATGGGAGCGGGGAATGGGAACCGGGAACGGGCACCGGGGCCGGGAGCGCCTCCGATCCGCGGCGTCCGCCGGGGCGGGCCCGTCCCGCCTCCGGTCCTGCCTCCGGTCCGGCCTCCGGTCCGGCCGGCTCCGCCCCGTGCCCGCCCCCGGTGGGGCCCCGGGACCCTCCTTGGGGCGGCGGGAGGGGATGGAGGGGGGCAGCAGCGGGGGTGGGGACTGAGGACGGACGGACGGACAGACGGACACCGAGCCGCTTCCGCCATTCCCAGCGCTGCCTTTCCCTGGGAAAACGCCGGGACTGAGCCCCCGGGGTGGGACGAGGGCACCGCGATTCCCTGATCCCGCATCCCCCGGGAGAGGCTCCTTTGGCCTCCACCTGCGCCGGGACCGTCCCCTGCGGCCCCCAGGGAGCTCCCGAAACGTTCCCAGTCCCGCAAGGCTGAGAAAGGACCCTCGGGCCGGCCCCCGGGACCCCCGCGCCTTTCCCATGTCCTATAAATATCCTGGGAAGCGGAATGCCAGGGCTCCTCTGGGATCTGCCAGCGCCTTCCCCCGGCCGTGGTGGAGGTTTCAAGCAGGAAAATTCACCCCGCGGGTCACCTGGCACCTTGGGAAAGGCCCCGCGCTTCCCGGCACAGCAATTCCTGCGGAGACGGGACAAGGGGACACGAGGGGACACGAGGGGACGCGAGGGGACACGAGGGGACATTGGGGTCCCGCGGCAGCCGTGCCCAGGCCGGGCTGTGGGATCCGGGCCGAGGTGACCTTTCTGTCTGCTGGGGAGCAGTGCTGGCTGTCCCTCGCTGTCCCTCGCTGTCCCTCGCTGTCCCTCGCTGTCCCTCGCTGTCCCTCCCTCCCGTCCCGCGTGGGTGGCTCCCGCTGGCACCCTGCGCTCCGGCCGGAGCCCTGCAGGACACGGGGCTATTTTGAAGTCCCACCGTGTTGGCCTTGGCAGCAGCAGGAGTTTGGCTCCAGGCTCGTTTCCAGCATTTTTGGAAGGGGGGGGATGTGGCAGTCCCTGGGACTCGGCCCAAAGTCCCCAAACCAGCTCCTGGTGACGGCATCTCTGTCCCTTTCCCGTGTCCTGGACAGTGACAGCGCTGAGCCGCGTCCTCCGCCGGCGTCCCTTGGGGTGCAGCTCTCCTCCCAGGGCATCCGGCACCTCAGGCTCCCCAAAATCCCGGGATTTTGGGGCAGGAAGAGCCTCAAGAGGGAGCTCAAAGCTTTGGAGCTGCCACCCCGGAGCTGGGAAGGAGCAGCCGGGCCCGGGCACCCCCTGACCCGGGGGGACCGCGGGGTCCCTGTGCCCAAAAAACGGCTCTGCCTGGCACGGCTGGGAGTGACCCTGGCCCGGGCCGGACCCGGGGCAGTCCGAGGTGGAGGAAGGACAGGACAGGACAGGACAGGACAGGACAGGACAGGACAGGGATGTCCCACACCCAAAGAGCCACCCCGAGTGTCCCCAAAGTGTCCCAGGGCTGGATGGGACACGTGGATGTGTCACCTCAGACTCTGCTGAAGCTCCGGCACGTCTGTTCTCCCCCCTCAGGATCAATTAGGATTACTAGCGAGGCTAATTAACACTCTGCTAATTGCACTCCGTAAATCACGAGCTTTAAAAGCGGCTCTGAGAAAGATGTCACGTCCTGAACGCCTGAGAAATTCCTCATCCAGAAATTCCTCATTTCTCCAGATTTTCCTCCCGATCTTCCGGGGACTGGACCCCCGGGATGTCCAGGGTGCAAAAATGTCCCTGCTGTGAGGCTGGGTGGGAACTGATTCCCCCGAATTCCCTGATTCCCCTGAATTCTCTGATTCCCCTGAATTCCCTGAATTCCACTGATTCCCCTGAATTCCCTGATATTCCCTGAATTCCCTGATGTTCTCTGAATTCCCTGAATACCACTGATTCCCCTGATTTGCCCTAATTTCCCTGATTCCCTGAATTCCCTGATATTCCCTGATTACCCTGATATTCCCTGAATTCCCTGATTCCTCTGATCCCCCTGATTTCCCCAAATTCCCTGTTTTCCCCTGATTTCCCTGATTTCCCTGATATTCCCCATTTCCCACCTGCTGCCCAGAGCTCCTCTCATGGAACGGGAATTTGGGAACTGCATCCGTTCCCCCCCGGCTGCTGGGAACACGGGGGAGGGGGTCCCTGGGGGATCCCGGGAACCCCTGCACCTTCCCGAGGGGCTGGAAGGGTCAGGATCCCCCTCCTGGCTCCCACCCGTGTCCTGCTCACCGCTGTGCTCGCCAGTTTGTCCCCGTCAGGGCAGAGGTCACCGCAGGGCAGGACACGAGGGGCCGGCCCTGCGCTGCTTTTGGGGTCGGAGCATCCCCCGCGCTCAGGTTCTGCTCCCTCTGGAGGAAAGCAGCTCCTCAGCCCGGCCCCTCTGCAATTCCCGCCGGGAATTCCGGTTTCCAGCTCCGTTATCCCCTGCCCTCGGCCCCACGCTGTCCCTGGCTCTGTCACCAGCACCATCTGTCCCCTTTTGTCCCACGAAGTCACTTTGGGGCACCTTGAGAACCGCGGCGTCCACGGGCACCGTCCCTCTGCTCAGCCCGGGGCTCCTGTCACCTGTCACCAGGGACCCTGTCCCTGTCACCTTCCCGGGCTGCGGCTGGGCACGGGCACAGGGAATGGCAGCTCGGCATGTCCCAGGGCCGGGAGGGTGGCACGGAGGTGTCCGGGTTTCACTCGGCGTCACCGCTGGTGACACGGGGACAGGCTGGCACAGGAGGGGGGAGAGGTCACCGCATTTATAAAATATAAAATTAAATAAGAATAAGGGGGTGCCTTGGGTGTCCCCGTTTGGAGCTCAGGAGGTTTCTTTCACCGCGGTTTCCTTGAGCCCTCGGTGACATTGGGGACCACGGGAGTGACACCCCCAAACCCTGTGCCCGAAGGGGCTGGCGGTGCCGGGGGATGCCCTGAAACCACCATGGCATCTGCCATGAACCCAACCCAGAGCCTGGTCCTGAAGCTGCGCCCCAAAACCTCCATCTCAGCCCGGCCTGAACCCCTCAGTGAGGGCTCAGCACCCCCCGGGACCCCCCAAAACTTCACCCATCCCCAAATTCCCCCGAAGTCACCCTTGTCCTCCCCTCCAAATCCCCCATCCCAGCCCCCCAGTCTCCTCATGCTCACCCCAGTTCCAGCCCCCACATTCCCACAAACCCACCCACGCCCTACCCCATCCCATTTTGCCCAAATCCCCCCGAAATCCCCCCAATCCCACCCCCCAAACCCCGCAGCGCTCCCCATTCCCGCAGCGCCCCGAAACCCCCGGCCCCGCCCCTTTCCTTCGCCCCGCCCCTCAGCCGGACAAGGGCGTGCCTATGCAAATAATCGCCCGCCGTTAGCCAATGGAACAGCACCTCGGGTCCTATATGCAAATCTTCCGGCGGGATGGGCGGGATTATGCAAATGTAAGCGGCGCTGCTCGGTCAGGCGGCGGCAGCGCGCGCTCCGGGGGCACGAACGGGACCGGGACCGACCCCGGCACCGGCACCGGGACCGACCCCGGGACCGACACCGGCACCGGCACCGACACCGGGACCGGCACCGGGACCGGCACCGGGACCGACACCGGAACCGGCACCGGGACCGGCACCGGGACCGACACCGGAACCGGCGCCGGGACCGACACCGGCACCGGGACCGGCACCGGGACCGACACCGGGACCGACACCGGGACCGGCACCGGGACCACCACCGGGACCACCGCCGGGGCCTCCCCGGCTCCGCTGCAGCGCCGGGAGGGCGCGGAGCTGCCGAGGAGGACGCGCCGCTGCCCAGGTGCGTGTCCCGCACGGGGGGTCCCGCGCTCCGGTGTGACCGGGACCGAGCACTGGGGACAGTGACAGGCCACAGCGGCGCTGTCTACTCCGCTTTTCTCCGCCGGGGCTCCGTCCGCACGCCGGCGGCCGCGCCGTCGGGGCGCACGGGCAGGGGGAGCGGGGCCGGCCCGGGGAGGGGCCGGTGCGGCCGGGCCGGCGCCCGGCGGGCTGCTCTGGGCACGGCGGAGCCCCGGCCCCCGCCCCGCCGTCTCGGGATGGCGGGCTATAAAAAGCCTGTGGTTTGCGCCGAGCTCGGGGCGGTTATTTTTACTCGTGTCTGTGCAGGGAGGAACGCCCGGGTTTAACCCAAAAGTGCAGCCTGGGTGGCAGCCGCCCTGCCCCGGCCCCGCCGCCACCTCCCCGCCACCCCCGGGGCCACCGGCGCCTCTGGGGGCTGGGGCTGAGCTCACGGCGCTGGGGGAAACTGAGGCTCGGCACCGGCGAGCTGCTGGCTCGACGTGGTTGTAGTGAGAGCGGTGACAGCGCGCCTGGTCACCCCCGATGGCACTGTCACCTCGCTGGGGTGGCACAGCGGCCTGGCTGCTCCCGGCACGTGCCAGTGGCAGCCCGGTTCCTTCCCGCTCCCGGGAGGGGACGGGACACGGCCGCGGCTCCTGCCAGGGGCATCTCCAGGGTGGCGGCACCTCCATGTGGCATCTCCAGGGTGTCCCAGTGCACCTGGGTCCCCCTGGCACCCGTGGAGAGCGAGGTGGATCCTCTGCCAGATCCTCCTGCCCAGCACAGCCCACTGCCAGCGTGTCCCTGTCCCTGTCCCTGTCCCTGTCCCCATGCTCAAGTTTTTACTCTTTTAATGAGAGAAACTCTCCCAGCGCTGCCAGCTCTGGAGTTTCCCAGGGAATGAACTGACGCGGAAGCTCGGGAATGAGCAGGACAGCAGGGATGGGACCCCAGGGGACCCTCATGGGGCATCCCTGGGGGCACGGGCTGGGACAGGAGCGTGGGTGACCATCCGGACATCCCGGTGCTGGCCCTTTTCCACGGCCCCGGCTGCCAGCTGGACACGTCACGGTGACGTCTGCAGAGGTCTGGGGGAAGGAGGGAGGTGGGTGCAGGCCTCAGGTCTGCTTTAGGATTCTGGTTCCCAGCCACCTCCAAGCCCAGGGCACCCACGACATCCCAAAAAAGTGGATTTGGGAAACTTTGGGAAACGTCCATGCAAGGGGGCAGGGATCCTGCTGGGTCATGCCAGCTGTGAGGGGCCTGCAAAGCCTGGCACGCTGCTGTGGGGGCACCCAGAAGGATTTCGGGGGAAATCGGGTTAATTTAAACCCCTTGAATTTCCCTCCTCTTCCCCAAAATCCCCGCAGGATTGTCAGCAGCAAACCAGGGAGCACATCCCAAATTAATTCCAGCCCAGTCCCATGGGAATTGCGAGTTCCCTCCCTCGGACGTGGCACCCACCGAGCCTCAGTCGTGCCCTGGGCTGGACGGGGGTCCCCGTGTCCGTCCATCCTCCCCAGGGCCGCCTCGTTTTTGGGGCCCTTTCAATCCTTCCTCCTTCCACACACTCATTTTGGAACCGAAAATCCTCCGCCCATCGGCACCGGGCCGTGGCAGCGCCCGGCACTTTCGCTCTGTGTCACCCCCGGGGCGACAGCGACAGCGACGGCGAGGTGACAGCGGGGCAGGGGGGCGGCAGCGTCCCCCAGAGCCCCCAAACCTGAGGGGTTTTATGGCTGCTGGGTGATGTTTGGGAGCCGGGGGACGGGGTTTGGGGAGGTCGTGGTGGTCCCAAAAACCCCTCAGAGCCACATGCCCACCTTTGCCCTATTTCCCAGCTGGCTCCTCCTGGCTCCCAGTCCCCACCCAGCGCTGCCAGCCCCGCGCTGGTTTGTACTGGTCGCTTGTTTAAACAACCTATAAAAAGCAGGAGGGCCCGGCACAAACTCCGCGCTCAACTTTGACTTTTCCCCGTGCCGGGCTCGGGATGCTGCTCACACCAGCTCAGCCGTCCCCAGGGGATCCCCGGGATCCAAAACCGCGGGGCCAGGCCTGGATTTGTCCCTCTGGTCCTCGCGCTCCGTGTCTGGTGCTCCTAAAATCCCCATTTTAACTCCCCATTTTAACTCCCCATTTAAAAATCCCCATTTTAACTCCCCATTTCAAATCCCCATTTTAAAACCCCCATTTTAACTCCCCATTTTAACTCCCCATTTTCAAACACCCATTTCAAACCCCCATTTTAAACCCCCATTTCAAATCCCCATTTTAAAACCCCCATTTTAGCTCCCCATTTCAAACCCCCATTTCCATCCCTCTTGCCCTCCCAGTCCCAGCATTGTCCCCTCCCTCCTGTGGGATTTCTCTGCTCCTGGCTCAGATTTTCCCCTCCCTCGGCATGGAAACTCTTTCTCCCCGCTGTAATCGTGTTTTTCCTGCACCAAAACGCTTTTTGGGAGCTGCCAAAGGCCACCAGCGGGTGTTTGATAACCACTCCCCTCCCAGTCCTGCCCAGTCACCCCCAGCTCTCAGATTTGCAGCAAAACCCCCATAATTTGGTAAAAACAACCTTTTCCTCCACTTTCTGCACCCCATGGGAGGGTGAACCCTGGGCAGCTCCGAGACCTTGACTCGGGGGTGTTTTAGGGGAGCGCTCAGACCCCGGAGCAGCTTTTGCCTTTAATGCCCCACCTGCTTGGATTTTAGGGTAAATCCGGTGGATTTAGGATTCCTGGGATCCTCCGGGGGTGGGAAGGTGCTGGAGGCCCCGTTGTGGTGATGGGGATCCCACAGCAGCTCACGGAAAAATCCCGCGGCTCTCCCGGGGTTCGTTTGGTCTCAGCTCACTAATTAGGAGCTGGGATTAGGGATTTACACCCCTGGCGCTGTGCAAATGCCCCCTAAGGGCACGGGGGGTCCGGGGGGTTTGTTATAAACCCGATCCCAGCGCGGGGGGTCCGGGGGAGGCCGTGCTGTGGGTGCTGGGTCCCACTGGGAATGGTTGGGATGAGGTGGGAGCGATTCCGATCCTGATCCTGATCCCAACCCCAACCCCAGCCCTAATCCCAGCCCTAATCCCAACCCCAACCCCAACGCCAGCCCCAATCCCGATCTCAAACCCAACCTCAACCCCAACCCCAAAACCAACCCCAACCCCAACTCCAACCCCGATCCTGATCCTGATCCTGATCCCGATCCCGATCCCAACCCCAATCCTGATCCCAATTCCAACCCCAACCCCAATCCTGATCCCGATCCCAACCCCAATCCTGATCCCAATCTCAATCCTAATCCCAGCCCCAACCCCAATCCTGATCCCAATTCCAACCCCAACCCCAATCCTGATCCCGATCCCAACCCCAATCCCGATCCCAATCCCAATCCCTGTGCGTGCAAGCCCAGGCTAAAGATAAACACCCGTGGGAGGCAGCGGAGCCTGACGGAGCAGGGAGAGCTCCAGGAGCCTCTGGAGCAGGGAGAGGGAAAGATCTCCAGCCTGGGAGGTTGGGAATCTCCGGGGCGCTGGGGTTTGTTGGGGTGCCGGTGCTCAGGGGACATCCCCGTGGTGGGGACAATGCCAGCAGGGGCTCTGGGGTCCAGGATTCCTCCCGGGGAATCAGGTTCCACCCTGCCCTGGAGGTGCCACCTGGCTAGAGGTGCCAATGCCCTGGAGGTGCCACCTGGCTGGAGGTGCCACCTGGCTGGAGGTGCCAATGCCCTGGAGGTGCCACCTAGCTGGAGGTGCCAATGCCCTGGAGGTGCCACCTGGCTGGAGGTGACAATGCCCTGGAGGTGCCACCTGGCTGGAGGTGCCAATGCCCTGGAGGTGCCACCTGGCTGGAGGTGCCAATGCCCGTGATCACTTTATCCCAACTAAAACCCAGAGGGAAAATCCCCCCTCCCCTCCCAGCCCTTCACACCTGTCTGGGGGGGTTCTGGTGACGCGGTGGCCGAGGTGACACCGAGGGGCAGCGTCGCCGGTGCCACCTCACGCTCTGGTGGCAGCGGTGGCCTGGCCGTGTCCCCGGGAGGAGCAGCGGCTGATGAAACGGCCCCGGGTGCTGCACGAGGCCTCGGCCGCTTCCCTGGGTACGAGAGTCCCAGCCTGGACCCCCTGGATGGATGGGGATGCGGCTCTGCTTCCTCTGGACTCCCTCCTCCACCTTCCAGGACCTTCTCAGCTTCATCCCATGGGTGCTGGAACCTTCCAGGACCTTCTCAGCTTCATCCCACGGGTGCTGGAACCTTCCAGGACCTTCTCAGCTTCATCCCACGGGTGCTGGAACCTTCCAGGACCTTCTCAGCTTCATCTCATGGGTGCTGGAACCTTCCAGGACCTTCTCAGCTTCATCCCATGGGTGCTGGAACCTTCCAGGACCTTCTCAGCATCACCCTGTGGGTGTTTGCACCTCCCAGGACCTCCATGGAATCACTCTGTGGGTGCTGGAACCTTCCAGGACTCCCTGGGCATCACCCCATGGGGCACTGAGGCACCAGGGCATCGGAGGAGCTGTGGGGCATTGTTCCCAAGCAAATCCTGGGAATTATTGCATGTCCCTGCTGCAGGTGGGGGACGCGGCCGTCCATCCGTGGATCCATGGATCCGTCCATCCCTGTGTCCGTCCATCATCCATCCATGGATCCATGGGATCCATCCATCCATCCATCCATCCATCCATCCATCCATCCATCCATCATCCATCCATCCATCCATCCATCCATCCATCCATCCATCATCCATCCATCCATCATCCATCCATCCATCCATCCATCCATCCATCCATCCATCTGTGGATCCATGGATCCATCCATCCCTGTGTCCGTCCATCCATCATCCATCCATGGATCCATCTATGTCTCTCCGTCCATCCATCATCCATCCATCATGCATCCATCATGCATCCACGGATCCATGGATCTGTCCATCCCTGTGTCCGTCCGTCCATCCATCCATCCATGGATCCATCCATCCATGGATCCATCCATCCATGGATCCATCCATCCATCATCCATCCATCCATCCATGGATCCATGGATCCATCCATCCATCCATGGATCCATCCATCCATCATCCATCCATCCATCCATGGATCCATGGATCCATCCATCCATCCATGGATCCATCCATCTGTCCATCATCCATCCATCCATCCATCATCCATCCATCCATCCATCATCCATCCATCCATCCATCCATCCATCCATCCATCCATCCATCCATCATCCATCCATCCATCCATCATCCATCATCCATCCATCCATCCATCATCCATCCATGGATCCATGGATCCATCCATCCCTGTGTCCATCCATCCATCATCCATCCATTCACCCATGAATCCATGGATCTGTCCATCCCTCTGTCCATCCATCATCCATCCATCCATCCGTCCATCATCCATCCATCATCCATCCATCCATCCATTCATCCGTCCATCATCCATCCATGGATCCATGGATCTGTCCATCCCTCTGTCCATCCATCCATGGATCCATCCATCCATCCATGGATCCATCCATCCGTCCATCCATCCCCCCAAAATCCCCCCCAGTCTGAGGCTGTGCAGGGACACGGGGGGGGGGTCACGGCCGGGCCAGCACCCCCTGCCCCGAACCCCCAGCCCCAAAAGGAAACTCGGGGAGCTCGGGATGTCCCCAGGGAGCGCCGCAGGTGTGGGAGCAGGACGAACACCCCAGGGATGGTTGGGAACGGGAGAACCTCGGCTCTTCCACCGGGGAATTCTCGGCCCTTTCCGGCGGGGCCGGGGTGGTCTGGGCACCCCCTGGACCTCGGGGGGGGGCACGGGGGGGGGGTCGTGCGTGGGCCCGGGGACACAGGGTGGCAGCGGGGCCGTGGGAACGGCAGCGCAATTTCCTTCCATAAATTAAAATTAGTTTTGATCAGCTAAAAATAGCAGCCGAGCACGATGGTAAAATGGCAACGTGCTCGAGAGGGGGAAGCGGGACGCGCCGGGGGCATCAGGGGACCGGAGGGTCCCCAACTGCGCCCCTGGCATCCGGCCTGGCATTGGGGGGGGGGGCTGCTGGCCGAGCTGGGGGGTCCCAAAAATGTCCCCAACACGGAGCTGCCACCCCGCCGGTTCCCAGCCCCGCTCCTGCCCCGGGGCTGTGGTTTGGGGACAGCAGGGACAGAGCCGGGCCGGGTCTGTCCCCGCATCGGGGTGGGCACGAGGGTCCCGTTGGGGACATCTCGGTGCCACGCGTGGTTCTGCCCCGCTGAACTCAGAAATCCCCAAATTTGGGGGTTTTGGGGTGGCTGTTGCCGTGGGGGTGGCAGAGGAGCAGGAATTGGGGGGGGGGGTGTGACAGCAGGGGGGTGTCCCCGCGCTGTGACAGGCTCGGGGGGCGCTGGCACCCCGCAGCCAGGGTGGCACGGGGTGACACCAGCGCCGTGTCCCTGCCCGGCGCTGGCTCAGGCCGCAGCAGGGGTGGGTGGGTGGTTTCACTTTGCTCTCTCCTCGTGCAGCCACTTCCTGGCCTGCGAGTGGCGGAGGTCAAATTTAGTCTGCTGGAGCTTGAAAAAAAAAAAAAAATAAAAAAAAATAAAAAATCCCCAAATCTGAACCTAAAACCAACCCTTTTTGTTTGAGGGACCCTCCCCGCCGCCAGCCCGGCCCCCTTTTAAACGCCCTCCCCGTCCCACGGAGCCGCCGTGAGCAGCTTCGCGAGCAGCCTCGGAGCGGCCCCCTGGGTTTGGGGTGAGAGCTCTGATCCCAAAGTCCCGCTGAAGGATTTGGGATCACGGCCCACACCCAGAGGTGCCCGGGGAGTGATGGATGGGGGTGGCTGGGCAAGGCCAAGGGGATTTTTTCCCCTCTAACCCAGCAGAATTCCCCAGTTTTCCCCCATTTTCCGCTTGGCCACCATCTTCGCGGAAGAAGAAATGACCAAACTTCCTCTGAAAATCGATTTTTTTCGGCAGCCAAACTTATTTTTGGCGGCGCTGGGGCGGACTCTGCCTGGGGACAGCCCCGGGGCTGTGGGGCTCAAGGCGTTTCTCGCTCTCTTCCAGCCCCAAACCCAACGGAGGAGGCGAAAATGGGCCGGAAAAAAATCCAGATCAGCCGGATTTTGGATCAGCGGAACCGGCAGGTAGGGACTGCTGGGGACGAGGTTGGGACGAGGAGGATGGGAGTCAAAACCTCCCCGCCGCCAGCACCCCGTGGGGAGCGTTTCTGGGAGAGCTGGGCGCCGTTTTTGGGGGGGTTTCACGCCCGGCCCCCCGCAGGTGACCTTCACCAAGCGGAAATTCGGGCTGATGAAGAAGGCGTACGAGCTGAGCGTGCTGTGCGACTGCGAGATCGCCCTGATCATCTTCAACAGCACCAACCGCCTGTTCCAGTACGCCAGCACCGACATGGACAAGGTGCTGCTCAAGTACACCGAGTACAGCGAGCCCCACGAGAGCCGCACCAACTCCGACATCCTCGAGGTAGCGGCCGGGGGCGGCCCCCGGGGCCCCGCGGTGGCCGCAGGGACCCGCTCATTGTCGCCTCCCCGCAGACGCTGAAGCGCAAAGGGCTGGGGCTGGAGAGCCACGAGCTGGAGCTGGAGGAGGGGCCGGAGCCGCCCGGGGACAAGGGCAGGAGGCTCGGGGAGGGCGTGGATCTGTCGCTGGCGCGGCCCAGGTTTTATGTGAGTCGCTGGTGGCACGTGGGGTGAGGGTCCCCTCCCTGTCCTTGGGTTCTGGTTTGTCCTGAGGGTCCCCGAGGGTCCCGTCCCCTCCCTGTCCTTGGGTTCTGGTTTGTCCTGCAGGGTCCCCGAGGGTCCCCGAGGGTCCCGTCCCCTCCCTGTCCTTGGGTTCTGGTTTGTCCTGAGGGTCCCCGAGGGTCCCCGAGGGTCCTGTCCCCTCCCTGTCCTTGGGTTCTGGTTTGTCCTGAGGGTCCCCGAGGGTCCCCAAAGGTCCTGTCCCCTCCCTGTCCTTGGGTTCGGGTTTGTCCTGCAGGGTCCCTGAGGGTCCCTGAGGGTCCTGTCCCCTCCCTGTCCTTGGGTTCGGGTTTGTCCTGCAGGGTCCCTGAGGGTCCCTCTTTATTCCTTGTCCTTGAGCTCTGCTTTATCCTGAAGAGCCCTAAGTGTCCCCGAGTGTCCCCATCCCTGTCCTTGGTTTCTGGTTTGTCCTGCAGAGCCCCGAGGGTCCCCAAGGGTCCCCAAGAGTCCCCATCCCCTCCCTGTCCTTGACCTCTGCTTCACCCTGCAGAGCCCTGAGGGTCCCCAGGGGTCCCGAGGGTGGCTGTCCCTGACCCCCGTGTGCCCCCAAAGGTCCCCAGGGGTCCCGAGGGTGGCTGTCCCTGACCCCCGTGTGCCCCCAAAGGTCCCCAGGGGTCCCGAGGGTGGCTGTCCCTGACCCCCGTGTGCCCCCAAAGGTCCCCAGGGGTCCCGAGGGTGGCTGTCCCTCACCCCCGTGTGTCCCCGCAGAGCCCGGTGCCACTGCCCGAGGCCGCCTACGGCAGCTCGCCCCTGGCCACCGAGGGCTCCGTGGGCAGCGGCAGCAGCTCCCCGCAGGGCCAGGGCCGCTCTCCCGCCTTCAGACCCGCGGCTCCAAAGCCACCGGGACGGTCCCCAGGGCCACTGCCCCCAGGTAGGCTCGGGGACACTGCTGGGGGTGGGTACAGGGGAAGGGACCCTGCCGTGGGTGTCCTGTCCCCACCCTGGGCACCCCGGCACCACCATGGGCCCCTGTCCTTGCTATGGGACCCCTGTCCCCACTGTGGGCACCCCATCCCCGCCATGGACACCCCATCACTGCCATGGACACCCCATCACTGCCATGGACACCCCATCCCCTCCATGGACACCCCATCCCCTCCATGGACACCCCTCTACCACCATGGACACCCCATCACTGCCATGGACACCCCATCCCCGCCATGGACACCCCACTACCACCATGGACACCCCATCACTGCCATGGACACCCCAACCCACCCCGGACACCCCATGCCCACCATGGACACCCCAACCCACCCCGGACACCCCATGCCTGCCATGGACACCCCACTACCACCATGGACACCCCATCCCTGCCATGGACACCCCACTACCACCATGGACACCCCATCCCCTCCATGGACACCCCACTACCACCATGGACACCCCATCACTGCCATGGACACCCCAACCCACCCCGGACACCCCATCACTGCCATGGGCACCCCATCCCCTCCATGGACACCCCGTCCCCACTGTTTGGGGACACTGTATCCCTTTAATGGACACCCCATTACAACCATGGACACCCCACTACCACCATGGACACCCCATCCCTGCCATGGACACCCCAACCCACCCCAGACACCCCATCCCTGCCATGGACACCCCAACCCACCCCAGACACCCCATGCCCACCATGGACACCCCAACCCACCCCAGACACCCCGTCCCCACTGTTTGGGGACACTCTGTCCCTTCAATGGACACCCCATTACAACCATGGACACCCCATCCCCACCTTGGACACCCCATCCCCACCTGGACACCCCATTCCCTCCATGGACACCCCACCCTGGACGCCCCGTCCCCGACCTGGGCCCCCTGTCCCGGCCCTGGCCACCGTGTGTCCCTTCCCTGGGCGCCCTCAGGAGCCCCGAGCCCCGCGGGGATTTTCCCCGCCGAGCCCCGCATGCAAAGCTCCTCTCCCGGGGCCTTCCCGGGCGCGGGGCCGGGGCTGCGTGGGCAGGAGCGGGGCCGCAGCTGTGGAAACACCGGCCCCGATCTCGCTCCAGCTGCTTCCTGCGCCCTGCCAGCGCCGGCCCGCAGCTGCGCCCTCGCCCCGTGCCCGCTGCTCAGCCCCGGCGCGGGGGGTTCATCCCCTGCGGGTGTCAGGCTGACAGAAAAGCGCCTGGAAACGCCGCAAACCCCGGGCCCCGAGCGGTGGAAACCCCCGGGGGGTGGGAGGTGGCACGGCACGGGGGCAGGCAGCATCCCAAATCCTCGGGTGGGGGACAGCGTGGTGGCCGCAGGCACGCTGGACATTCCCACGGGGACATCCCAGCCGCGTGTGCGTGCCCCCCCCGCAGCAGGGGGCTTGTCCCTGTCCCCTGTTTGTGGCCCCAGAGCCACATCCAGCCGCTGCCTTGGCGTGTCACCTCCTGTCGCAGCCCGCGGCCGCAGCCCAGGTGGCCCGTGGAGGAAGTGGCTTGGCCGGAGCGCGGCACCGTGCAGGCACACACGGCTACCGACGGCTCCGGGGCCACCGCGGCCACCGCGGCCACCGCCACGGGGATCCGCCGAGGGTCATCCGTGCGTCCTGCTGTCCCCCTGTCCCCCAGGTCTCAGCTACCCCCTGTTCCCCGCCGCCAGCCTGAGCCGCGCCCTGGCCACCAAGACGCCGCCGCCGCTGTTCCTGGGGGCCGAGGGCCGGCGTGGCGAGTCCCAGGGCAGCCTGGCGAGCGGCCGGAGCGGTGGCAGCGCAGCGGTGAGTCGGCTGTCCCCAAGGCCACACGGCTGTCCCCTCCCCAAATCCCGCCCCTCCCTCCGGGGCCTTGCTGGGGGGCTCAGGGAGGGGTGGGGAGGGGTCCCCCGGGGGGGGTTTGGGGCACAAATCCTATTGGGGTCCCCCCCATTTCCCGCAGCGGCCGCTGTACCCCGCCCTGCAGACCCTGAGCCCCGTGCTCAGCCCGGGCAGCTCCGGCCTCCCGAGCCACGGCCTCGCCGGCTTCCCCTTCCTCAGCCCGGCCCAAGCGGGTGAGTCGCGGTCCCTCAGCCTCGGCACAGCCTTGTCCCCTCCTTTTGTCACCCTCCGCGCTCACTGTGTCCTCCCACCCCGCAGATTTTGGGGCTGGCGAGGTCCCGCCGCCCCCCGGCTTCCTGCAGCCCCCGGCGTGGCAGCACCCCCGGGACATGGCAGCGCTGGGGTGAGGACAGGGGTGGCCCGGGGTGACAGGGGGGACAGGGTGGGGACAGGGCAGGGGACCCGGCAAGACGGGCGGGACAGGGTGGGGGACAGATTGGGGATGACATGGCAGCGCTGGGGTAAGAACAGGGGTGGCCCTGGGGTGACAGGGGGGACAAGGCGAGGGTGACCCCATTCTGCTGCACCCATGAGTGTCACCTCCCAGCCATGGGCGCTGCTGGCACCGAGGGACAGCCCCCACCCACCGGGGTGGTCTTGGGGGTCACCCCGAAGCACCCCCAGCTTATTTCCAGCCAGATTCCCCCATGGATCTTGTCCCCACGTGTCCCACACCGGTCACACTCCAGGCTCCCAGCAGCCGTGTGGGTCCAACTGGGCCAGAACCAGTCCGGGACAGGAACTTGGGGGGGTTTCAACCCCTCTAGGGAGTAAAAAGGGCAGGGGGCACGGCGACACGCCCTCACCCCGTCCCCTCTCGCCGCAGGGCCAGCAGCCGGATCGTCCCCGCGGAGGAGCCAGCCGCTGTCCCCGGCGCGTCCCCGCAGCGCCAGGCCATCAGCATCAAGTCGGAGCGGGTGTCGCCGGGGCTGGGCTGTCCCCCGGGCACCCCCCAGCCCTGCCTGGCCAGCCTGGCGTCCCTCAGCGAAGCCTCCCGAGCCCCCGGCGACCTCCAGCCCCGCGATGACTTCGCCAAGGGCTTCCCCCCGTACGCGCCGGGGCCGCCGCGGCCGCTGCCGGACGAGCAGAGGGTCCCCGTCCCCACGCGGAGGGGACAGCCCGAGGACGTTTGGCAGAGATAGCGGGGGAGCGGGGAAAGCCCTGCCTGGGGGAGCAGCCCCCCGCTTCTCCCCCATCTCAGCCCCCTCGGGAAGCCCCCCCGTGCCCGTGGCGGTGACCGGCGGTGCCACCGGGCTCCCTGCAGGGTCACTGTCCCCCAGCCTGGGGCTGCAGCTCCTTGAGACCCTCCCCTCCCTGCCCGGAGCCCCCAAATGCCACCAGGTCCCCTCCTTTCGGCTCTGCCCGCCGCCTCCCCCCCCCCCCAGGAGCCCGGCGCTGTCGCGGTGTCCTGCGCGGTGGCGTTGGACGCTGTCCCCGCCCGTCCCTGCGCCTGTCCCCGCGCCAGCAGCGTGTCCCCAGCGAGCGGGAGTGGCCGGGAAGTGCCACGCGGTGGCAGCAGGACTGAGAGAAGCGACAGCGGCTCCAGCCCTGCAGCCCCCGGCCCAATTCCGCGGCCGGGGGGACAGGGGAGGGGACAGGGGACGGGCGGGGCGGGGGGTGCTGCGCCCCCAGCCAGGGGCTCTTTTCTATTTATTATCTTCGCACCAATAAAGAGCTGGGGGTCTCGGGGTGTCTGCTGTGAGGTTTTTGGGGTCAGGCAGCCCACTTTGGGCTGATGTCCCCAAGGGGACAGGTGGCACATGCCCGCACCCCCTCGGTCTCAGCGTCGCTGTCCCCCCCCTGTGCGTCCCCCGGGCTCAAAGCCACCTCTCAGGGGTCACAGACCAGGGGGGTGGGTGACAGCCGGGTCACCCCTGGTCTGGTCAGGTCGTTGGGGCTCAGCCGTGCTGCTCCAACCCCTCGGTGACCCCCAAAAAAACCTCTCGGGGGGTCTCAGAGCAGGTGGGAGAAGGATAAACCTCTCCAAATCGGGATTTGGGGGGCAAGGAGAGGGTTAAGGGGGGGGGGGGGTGGGCCTAGCCCAGCTGAGCTGAGCCTGTTTTAGCTCAGGGCTGGGCTGGGTTTGCGGGTTCTGCCGAGTTTTGGGGGTCGGGGAGCATCCCCTGGGGCCGGTGGTGTGCTGGGTACGGCCACAGCCACGGCCACTGCTGCGGGTGACCAAGGAGGGACAGCAGGGTCCTGCAGCGCCATCACCCACAGGGACATTCTGGGGGGGTTCGGGTCCCCCCAGCACGGCTTGGGCACCCCCAGGTCGGGATCAGGCAGGGCTGGGGGTCCCCCACACGCTCCAGGGCCGAGCTGGGCCCCTTCCCTCGGCTGGGGCGGGCGGGGTGGGGGGGGGGGGATTATAGCCCCGAGATTAAAACCTGGGCGGGAGATTAATCCTGGGAAGAGTTTGCCCGGTTTAATGGAGCGCCGTAAATACCAGGCGGGATTAGGGGGCTGTGCCGAGCCCCGGAGCCGGGCTGGGCCCAGGGCCACCCCCCCAGAGGGTGGCAGGTCCCCTCCAGGGCCACCTTTGGGACCGGGCCGGGGTTTGTGGCAGGCGAGAGGAGGCGACACAGCGGGTGCAGGAGTGGGGGCTGGGGTAAGAGACACTGATTGAATAGCAATGACTGCATGATTTATGGTTTGCATTATTGCACGGCTCATTTGAATATATGCTAATCAGGCGCTTTTTTTTTTTTTTTTCCTTTTTTTTTTTTTTTTTTTTTTCCCCTCTCCCCTGGTTTTGTTTGTAAGATTTAGATTTGCTATGGCAACCCGCTGGCATGGAAGGAGCGCCAGGAAATGTCAGGGCGAGGTGAGCCCCGGGGAGGGGCCGGGGGGCGGCCGGGCTGGGGTGGCGGGGGTGGCGGCGGGGGGGACTCGTCGCATCCCAGCACCGGGACACGGGAACGGCCGGCGGGACCCGGAGGGCAGCGGCGGGAGCGCCGGGAGCTGCCGGAGCTGCACATCCCACCCCTGCCTGCAGGTCCAGTAACGCCCATTGCGACAACGTCCCAAACTGGGCTCGGGAGGTGCCCTGGGGTGTCCCCAGCCCCGCTTTGGTCCCTCAGAGCGGCCTTTCTGTCCCTCTGTCCCCAGCCTAGCGGAGAGGGCGCCGTGCCCCATGGCACTGCCCCAAAGGTGGCACCCAGGGACCCGCAGCTTCCTTGGGGTGCTGGGGGTGACACCGGGAAGCGACAGAGCTGCGGCGTCCCCGGTCACGGCCCAGCCTGGCCACCTCTGGCGCTCCGTGGCCCCTTCCCAGCTGGCCCCGGAGGTGGCCCAGTAAATCCCAGTTACCTGCAGGCCCACCCGGGGGGCCCCGCGCTGCTCCGGGGGGCGCTGGGGGCCAGCGGAGCCGCCGGGGCTTTGTCTCCGCTCGGAGCCGGCGCCTCTCCCTGTGCTGCGGGCGGGAGGTGCTGGGGGGGTCCGCACCCCAATTTGGGGGCCGGGGACCTTTCCGTCCCTGCCTGGGATGGGTGGGTTTGGGGGTAATTCCTGCCCAGAGCAGCTCCTGTCACCGCATCCCTTGAGGGGTGATGTCGCCGTTCCGAGGGGACATCCCGGGTGGCCCCGCTGTCCCCCAGCTCTGCCCGCACTGGGGAGCTCAGGGACCGTCCCGGGGCAGCCCCACGGCCACGCGTGTCCGCCGACAGGGCCGGGGACACTCCGGATTGTCACGGTGGCTCCAGAGCCAGGTGTCCCTGCAGGGCCGCCCTCTCCGACCGGGATCGCTCTCCGGGTAACCGGAGCCGTTCCACGCCTTATAACGGGGCAGCACCGAGCCCCGGGGCTGCGGGCGAGCGGTCGCCGCCTCGGCCCCGACGGAACGGAGGTGGCCGGTCCTTCCTGGCGTCCCCGCCGCCTCAAAGCGGGGCCGAGGCGGGCACCGGGGGCTGCCTGTCCCCCGGTGCATCCTCCCCCAAACACCCACTTTGTTGTTTTGCAAAAGCCCTGAAATATTCATGGCGCTGCGCCGAGCGCCTCTTAATGAATTTTTGATCAAAACCCCATCACGGAGCCAAAATACGCCACCCACTCCCCTAAATCCGCGCCGTCGGGGGTGGGGGGCAGCGGGCCCGCCGGTACCGGGCGGCTGGAGGAGCCGGGCCCGGCCCGAGCGCCTTTTACCGGGGGAAACCCCTGGGCAAACCGGGGGTCTCACGTTCACCGAGGGCGGCGGTCGCACCGCGGCGCCGGGCACGGGAATTACGAGGCTGGCCGCAAGATTTGGGCTGTCAGACGCCCAGGCCAGGCCTCCTGCTTCTCCCGGGGCCGGCAGGGAGCGGCCGAGCCCCCGGGCAGCCCCGGTTGGACGGGACGGGCGGTGGGCGGCCGGGGACGCGCGTCCCGGTGCCCCCCAGCTCGGCCGCGAGAAATATTCGTTAATGAGGAAATGCATAAGCCGAGCTCATTAGGGGAGAGCGCGGAGCCCGAGGCCTTCCCGGCAGCACCGGGCCGGGGGCTGCTCGTCCCCGGGGCGGGCAGGACCTGGGAGGGCACCGGGGCGGCACCGGCACCGGCGCGGTCCCGGTTCGGCGGCGGCGGCCGCGCGTCCCGGTGGCTCCAGGGGCTGGAGCCAGGCCCGGCCCTGCCCGGCCCCGCTCGGGGGCTCCGGGTCTGCAGTGGGTTGGGTGTCCCTGGGTGTCCCCCCCTCCCCGGGGCCGAATTTGGGGCGCAACCCCCCCCCGGGCGCTGCGCGGAGCCCCCGCGCT
Organism: Vidua chalybeata; assembly: GCF_026979565.1. Classification (NCBI taxonomy): domain Eukaryota; kingdom Metazoa; phylum Chordata; class Aves; order Passeriformes; family Viduidae; genus Vidua; species Vidua chalybeata. Next base: position 5,154,443 of record NC_071556.1, on the reverse strand, counting down.
TTTTTTTTTTTTTTTTTAGCGCTCCCAAAATCCCGGCGCGCCCGGAGGAGCGGCGGGAGGTGGGAATCCATTCCCTGCCGCTTCCCGGGGGCTTGGAGGTGTTAACCCGCGGAGCAGCGAGGGATTTGGGGTGGAATTCAATAAAAACCAGCCAGTTTCTGCTTCATTTCCACGCAATCATCCCGCAGCGGCCGGGGAAAGGGGAGCGCCTTCCGCAGCCCCTGCCGCAGCCCCGGGATGGGGGGAAAGGGCAGGAGGACCCCCCAAATCTCCCCCCCCACTCCCATGGGGTGCCCCAAATCCCGAGGGTCCCCGGGGAAGGCGCGGTGGGGTCCCCGGAGCGGCCGGTGCCACCCGCTGCTCGTGCAGGGCCGCATCGGCGGGGTCAGCGGGATTACTGTTATTATATTTATTATTATTATTATATCTCTCTCTCTCTTTTTTTTTTTTTTTTTAATAATAAAATCCTCGTTATTTTTAGGTTCTGCTGCTGCCAGAGCCGCCCCCCGCCCCCGCGCCCCCCCCAGCCTGGTTTCCCCCCCTCCCTCTCCAAGCTCCGGGCTAACCTATCCCGCTCCCGACGCGAGCACGTCATTCCTTACGTAGTAAAATATGGAGAAAGCAAGGAAAAAAAAAAAAAAAAAAAAAAAAAGACGCATTTTTTTTCCCCCTCCTCTCTCCCATCTCCATTTCCAAAAGGGACAAAATGGATGTTTGGGCGGAATCCGCCCCCCGCCACAGCCGCCTCACGCCGAGGCCCCGCTAGCGGCGGCCCGGGGCTGCCCGGTGCGCTCGGGGGGTTCGCGGCGTTCGAGCCGCGGGCAGACGTTCCCTGTTTAACCCCACGTAACGGCAACGTGATCGCGGGGGGCTCCGCTTCCCAGAGCCCGGCCGGTCCTCTCCGGGAGCCGCAGCCCGGCTCCGCCGCGCCTGGATGGCCCCGGGCTCCGCGTCCCGCCCGCTGCCGGTGCCGGTTCCCCCCCAGCCCCACGGCCCGGCGGCTGCCGGTGTCCCGGCGGCTCCCGGCTGCCGCTGCCGCTAAGTCAGTAATGGACGCAGAGGTGCGGAGGGAGGTAAATAATCCCCTCCCCGCTCCCTCTTTTTTTCCGCCGCCGTTTTTTTCCCCCCCCCCTCTCACCCCTCCTCTCCCTTGCCCCGCACTGAACTCCCCGCGCCGGGGCAGCCGCCGGTGCTGCCGGTGCTGCCGGTGCCGGAGGGGCAGGGCTGGGCTGGGCGGGCACCGGCGGCCGCCCCGCTCCCCCTCCCGCTTCTCCCAACTTGGAGGAAGTCTGCGAGGGGGGACCCCGCGCCTCCCCTTCCCTCGCCTGATATTTGTAAATTTTTTTTTTTTTTTTTTTTTTTTCGGGGGGTGGGTGGGGTGTTCTTCGCCCTCCCCCCCCCGCCCCATCCCGGATTAGGGTCCCGGCAGCCCCGGTGTGAGTGTCGGGGTGGGGGTGAGATGGCGGGGGCGGGCGGGGGGGGGGGGACGAGGCGTGGAAAGCTGCCCTCCCTCCGGCTCCCGCAGCGCCGGGAACAATGGCCACGGGCTCCGTGGGGACAATGCCCGGCGGAGCCGAGCTGCTTGGGTTGCAGGACACGTCCACCACCGCCTCGGCCACCCCGGGCCCCGGCCCCCCGCTCCCCCGGGGCCCGCACCCCCCGCTCCCCCGGGGCCCGCGCCCCCCGTTCCCCCGGGACTGTGGGAAAACGCGTGGCCGCGCTTGGCGGGGAGACAAGGCGGGGTGGTGGTGGTGGTGGTGGTGGTGGTGGGGGGACACCAAACTTAGGGAAAAGTGTCCCCGCGCCACTCCGGGGGTCGCCACCGTCCCCCCCGCTGCTTGGGGGTCCCCGCGGAGCCCTCCTCGCCCCCGTGGCCCGGCGCGGCTCTTCCCGCGCACTCCGGCGGGTGCCGCCGGCCGCGGCTCAACAGGTCGGTACCGGGCAGCGCCCAGGTGCGCCCGGCCCCGCTCCCCCCGCGCCGCCGCCCTTTCCCAGCCCTGCCGCGCTCCCCCCCCCCCCGAGCCCCCCTCCCCTCATTATTCCTGTTATCCCAAGGCAGCCTCCGTGCCCAAACGCCGGCATGTGCGAGGCAAACAGAGCGCGATTGTTCCGAGCCTGGGAACGCGCGGAGGGGGCGCGGGGGCCGCCGCCCGCCGCCCCCCGCCCGGCCCCCGCTCAGACGCGATTGTGATGGAAATAGGCCTTTCCCCGCATGCTGTTGAACTTGATGTTGACTCCTTTTCTTTGGAGTTTCACATCTCCTCGGTCACTTGTTTTGTGGGAAAATTTTCTCCCGAGCTTCGGTGTGAAATTAATTAATCGGGGCCTCTAGATGGCAATGGGACACAAAAGGGGACAGCCCGGGGAAACTCCGGCAAACTCACAAAAGCCACCCCCGGGGTTTGTAGCCCCGGGGCCGGTCGGACCGACTGCCCTGCCCTGCCCGGTGCCCGAGGTAAGGGGCTGCCGGAGCGAAGTTTCGGTGTGTGCAGCTATTTTTTTTTTTTTTTTATAAATAATTTTGCGGGGGAAGGATTTGGGGTTTAAAAAAAAAAAAAAAAAAAAAGAAAAGGAGAGCAGGGAGAAAGGGGCGTGGGGGGTGCTGTGCGGGGTTGGGGTGTTGTGTGGGCATCCCCTTCCATCCCTGCGTTGGTGCGAGGTTGTAAAAATAACAAAAATAACAAAAGAAAAAAAAAAAGAAAAAAAAAAAGAAAAAAAAAAAGAAAAAAAAAAAATAGAACACAAGGGGGAAAAAAATCCCCATGCAAAAAGCCGGGGTCGAATTCGGCATTTCTGGCGAAAGGAAGAAAAAATAATTAATTCTCTTGGTTTATTGCTATTTTTTCCCCTTTAAAAAAAAGTATCTGGGGGGTGTTTCTGTGCCCGGCTCTGCCCGAGCGGGCACGGCGGGGAATTCCACGCCGTTGTTCCCCGAGCTGGGGAATCTCCGCCGTGCACAGGGACGGGGGAAAACCGATCGGCTCCCAGTTTGGACTGGGAATGGATGTGCGGTTCCCAGTCCCTTCTCTCGCTCGCAGTTTCGCGCGTGTGCGTTCTCCGGCGGCGGGGGGGGGGAGAAAATGGAAAATCAGATTTTCCTCGGAAGCACTTCGCAGGGCAGGATGTGATGGTTTTGAGGCACATCAATCTTTTGCAAAGCGTTCGGGGCTTCGGGGGAATATTTCCGCAAATATTTAGGCCAAAAATTCGAGCGTCAAACGCCATCCCGCTCTTTGTTGCCACAACACCTTTGGGTGACAGCGGCTGCGGGAAGAAAATCATTAAAATCTGTTAAACCTTTAGTTTTCCCCCACATCGATATTTTCGGCTGGGCAGGAATTCGGGGGAATTTGCCCGGGGCTTTGGGGACCCCTTTTCCTTGGGATGGCTCCCCCGCCTCTCCGGCGCTGGTGGAACCGAGCTGCGAAGCGACGCGGAGGGAAACGAGTCGTTGTGTTTTAAATGCAAATAATTCCCAGCGAGGTTGGAGTCAAACGAGCGGGGTGAAGGGCGGGGGGGTGGAAATTAGAGAAAAGAAAAAATTGGGGCGGGAAAAGGAAAAGAAAAAGACCGGGGTAGAGGGGGGGGTTGGGGGGGGGGGGAAATAAATCTCGGTGGGAGAAAAAGCGGGGAGGGAAATAAACAGCAGAAAAATACACTTTGGAGGGGAGCCGGGCCGGGCGGGAGAGCGGCTCCGGTGCCCGGGGAGCAGCGGGGGGGTGCCCGGTGCGAGGCTGCGGTGCCCACGGCAGCGGGGAGCCGGGACAGACACCCAGCCAGACAGAAGGACAGGCACCAGGTGTGGGGCCGCCCCAAATCCAGCGTGTCCTGGCTGTCCCCGGCAGCAGAGGCCGTGTCCCAGCGCGGCCCTGGGCTGCGGGCGGCTGTCCCCACGCCGCGCGTGGAAGGCACCGGCTGTGGGGCACCCCACGCCCTGCCCCGCCGGTGGGACCGGCCCCGGCTGGCCGGGCAGGGGCTCCAGCGCCGCCCACCCCCCGCCCCCGCCGCCGGCCTCGCCGGGAAAGTTGCTCCAAGTTGGAGCGATGGCGGCGGCTCCTCCTGACGCATCTTCTCTCTCTTTCCCTCCCCAGGTGGGCACGGCCGAGCGGCGTCGCGGGCACCGGACACCGGGCGAGGCGGAGGTAACCGCGGCTCTCCCCCAGCTCCTCCCCAGCGGCAGCCCCGGGACGCGGCCGGTAGCAACGGAGGGATGCGTGGCAGGTGCGGGACCCGCAGTTGGTGGCGTTACCGGGAACGGTGGCAACTTCCCGGGCCGGCGGGCAGCGGCCCCCGGCGGCATCGCTCGGTGCGCTGGGACAGGGCCCCGCGGCCGGCCGGGCTGCCCGGGCTCCGGTGCTCCGGGGGGAAGCGGGGCCCCCGCGCCGAGCCCCGGCCGCGCTGCCTCCCGCCGAGGCGGCCGCCGGTTCCTGCGGCGAGCGCCGTGCTCGCACCGGAGCCCAACATGGCTGCTGTAGTGAAGGTATTTGATTCACACGGGGGTGTAGGCGAGGGCAGAAGGGGGGCACCGGCGGCGCCGGGGCCTGCCCAGCGCCCGCAGCCGCCGGGGAACCGGGTACAGGCGGGCGACGAGTCGGTAAGTGCCGTGAGGAACGGGCCCGGGCGGGCCCCGTGCAGCCCCCGGCGCGGACACGCGTGGGGCGGCCGCTTCCCCCCGTGCCGGCGATGCCAAGCTCCCCCCGCGCCTCTCGGGGGCGGCGAGCCGTGGGCAGCGGGCACCGGCGACCGGCGGGGGCGAACCGGGCCGCCGCGGCCCGCCCGGGCCCTGCGCGGTGCCAGCGGGCCCCTGGGCGGTGAGAGCGGCACCGGCGGCCCCCCCGCTGCCCGGAGCGGCCCCTCCCGGAGCCGGGCCCGGGCCGGAGCGGCTCCCGGGGCGGCGGCGAAGCTCCGCCGGTGCCGTTCGTTCCCTCGGCGGGGCCGCGCTCGTTGCTGGGGTTTTTCCCCTTTGGGCAAACGGGACCCGGCCGTGGGCAGCGGGACCAACCGGCACGGCGGAGCGCGGCGGGCACCGGCGGGGCCCGGGCGGGGTGGACGGCAGCGGGGCCGAGCCCGCCGGCGGCCAGGGCGGAATTTCGGAGCCCCGGTTCGGAGGTAACGGCGGCGGCTCGGCCCACGCGCGGCGCGGAGCGCGGGGAGGATGGCGGGCAGCAGCAGCGGGGCTGCGCGCGGGGACGAGCCGGTAATCTGGCACCGCGCTGGCACCGTCTCCCCGCTGTCCGCGCTCGGCCGTGCCGCGGAGCACCGGAGCCGCGGGGACGGTAACGATAATCATTAATAGCCGTAATGACGATAATCAATTAGCGGCAGCTCGGTGAGAGAAGGACGGAGGAGGCACGACCCCGCACGGCCCCGGGGCGCGGCGCGGCCGCCGTTCAGCACCACGGAGAGCGGCGCGGCCGGTGCCCGGTCCCCGGTGCCCGGTGGCGGCGGGAGGAGGCTCCGTTCGCTCCCCGCGATGCTGCGGCCGTCGCTGGCAGTTTGGGGGGCTCCGGCCAAGGGCTGGCCAGCCCTGGGGGTGCCCGGTGCGGGCAGAGACCCCCGCTGCTCCCGGGGAGCCCCCGGTGCTGGCGGGTTGGCATTTCCACAGGCGCCGCCGTTCCTTCCAGCGGGGATATTCCATATATTCCATATATCCTATATATTCCGTATATTCTATATATTCTGCATATTCTGTATATTCCGTATATTCTATATATTCTGCATATTCTGTATATTCCGCATATTCCGTATATTCTATATATTCTCTCTACGTAGGTGTGGGTATGTAGAGGGCCGGGTGCGGGCAGCAGGGGCCGGGTCGGATCGGTGCCTCCCTCCCGAAATCAGAGCCCCGGGAGCGGGAGCCGGGCCCCGCCGCCCGCCCAGCCTGCCCCGCTGCTCCCGTTGCCCGTGGCCGGGGCACCGGCCCGCCGCTGTGCCCGGGCCGCGGCCGGGGCTGTGCCAGGGCCGCCTGTTGGTTTCGTTTTCCGCCGTTTCACCGGAGCCAGGTGCCATGAGGCGGCCCCGGGAGGGCTGCGGAGCCCGCGGGGCCAAGGCCAGGCCGGGGGAACCGGGGACGTGACGAGACTGGGGACAACCAGGGGGGACATTCGGGGGTCCTGCGTGGCTGTGGGATCGCGTGCGAGGACGTGCGGGCACCTGGGCGAGTGCGACCACCGGTGTGAGCGATGCACCGGGGCTCAGACGAGCGCTGCGTGTGCTCCGGTGTGCCCGGGCACCCTCCGGTGGTTCGTGCCCGCAGGGATCACGGCCGCGCCCCCCGGTGCGCTCCCGGTGAGGCGGCCGGTGGGTGCCGGGGAAAGGCCCCTGTGCCCCCGGCCCGGCCGGCGCTGCCCCGGGCTCGGCGGGAGAGCGGAGCGGGGCCCCCGCACCGGGCAGCGCCGGCGGGGACCGGCCCCGGGTGGCCGCACGGGGGGGACGTGGAGCCGGCCCTCGGCCCCGCGCCCCGGGCTCTGCCCCGCCGCCCCTGCGAGCCGCGGCCGCGCTTTCTCCCGGGCCAGGGGGGGTTTCTCTGCGGCCGAGAGGCGCAGCCGAGGCCGGGCCGGTCGGTGGGCTCCGTTACACCGGGGATAAGGAGTGGTTCGAGCCCCGCTCGTCTCCCGAGCATCTTCCACATTTCCCCTTTGCAAGCGGCTCCCGTGAGCGCAGCCCCGACGGGAGGGACCGGCCCAGCCGCCCCCCCCACCCCCGCGGCCGCTCCTCCTCCCCGGACAAGGGGGTTTAACCCCAGCCTGGCCCCGGGGGGCGGCTCCGGCAGCGCCCAGCCCGAGCGGGGTTAGCCCCGGGGCACCGCCGCCTCCCCGACGGGGCGGGCCGGCTGCGGCGGGCGGCTGCGACCGGGGGGGGGGGCCCGGGCCGAGCAGACGGAGCGGCCCCCGGGGACAGCGGCGGCCGTGGCGAATGGCGCAGCCCCTCCCGGGGGGGTGACCCCTGCCCCGGCCCCACGCCCGGGCTGTCCCAGCCCCGCCGCTCGGGCTTTGTCCCCGCCGGCCGCCCCGTCCCTCCTCCCGCCCTCCCCCGCCCTCCAGCCAGCCCTGCGCCGCCGACTCTGCCTCAACTTTAGAGGCAGGTCCCGGAGACGCCGGGCAGCGGGAGAGGCACCGGCACCGGCACCGGCACCGGCACCGGGCGGGGATGCCCATCCCCGTCCCCGTCCCCATCCCCGTCCCCGTCCCCGTCCCCGTCCCCGTCCCCGGGCCGAGCCTCCTCCGCTCCCCGCCAGCCTGGGAAGGATGCGGTGACCCGGAGCCGACGGCGACCGCGGGCAGCAGCGGCCCGAGCGGGATGAGCAGGTACCCCCGCTCCGGGAGCCCTCCCCGGGACCCTTCCGGGACTCTCCCGTCCTCTCCCCGGCTCCCGTTGGGCACCGGAGCAGCCGCTCCGCCGTTTCCCTCCGGGCGGCCGCACGGCCGGAGCTGCCCGGGAACAGCCCCCGCCGGTGCCCGGGGCCGCCGCCCGGAGCCTCCCGGCCGGGCCGCAGAGTCCCGGTGGGAACGGGGCCATCCCGGGAGCCTCAGGGTGACCCCCCCGGGGAAATTCCCGGCCCGGACCCGCGGGAGGTGCGGGGTCCCTGCCGGGTTTGCAGGGCCCGGCAGCCGGGAGCGGATGTGGGAGGAAGGGGAGGAAGAGGAGAAGAGCGCGGGGGGCGCGGGGGGAACCCCCGGGGGGGCCCTTTCGGGCTGGGCCCGTCCCTTGCCCAACCACTTTCCTGACTCAGCAGTTCCGTGCCAGTAATTCCAGGAATTATCCAGTGGGAGTGGGCTCCGGGCTGGGTCTGGGGGCGAATCTGGGGCTGGCAAGGACGTGGCACGCTGGGCCTGTGTGCGGGGCCGGACCCTGGGGGGACACCCCGTGCCACCCCTGCCCGTGCCACCCCTGCCCGTGCCACCCCTGCCCCGTGCCACCCCCAGGCCGCGGGGGCTGCGCTGGGCTCAGCCCGCTTTGGGGTCCGGCTCCTTTTGGGGGCAGCGACGTCGCCTTGGGGCTCTGGGCTGGGCACCGGGGGTCGTCGTGTCACATTCCAAGGCACCGGAGGCCACCCCTGCTGTCCCAGCCTGGGGCTTCCATCGGTGTTGGCGCCGAGGGGACAAAACTCGGGGGCCGCGGTGCCCCCGGAGCGGCCGAGGCCCCGCTTGCTGCAGACCTGGGAGGGTTTTTCTCTTTGGTTATCTAGCTGTATGAGTGTATGTGATATCATAAAGCTAGAGAACCGAATGTAAAAACCCTCTCGCTACCCTCCGGGACACGGGGGCTCGCTGCCCACCGGGCTCCCCGGGCCACCGGCCCCGCTGCCTTCGCCGGGGACAGCGCCGCGGAGCCGAACGCGGAATTTTGCCTTTCGTGGTTTTTTACCGAGGCCCAGAGCTGGTGCCTGTGCCTGGCTGATGATTTCGCTTCCAACCTCCAACCCCGGCTCTTTCATTTTATTAATTCTTCCTCTTTTTTTTTTTTTTTTTTTTTTTTATTTTTTATTTTTTTTCTTTTTTTTTTTTTTTTGCCGCTGTGGTTTTAATTTCCACCCCGACAATTAACGCTGGCTCACGCCGGAGATAAATGAAACGGGGCCAGCTCCGAAATAACCCCCTGAGAAACGCTGTTTATAACGAAGTGGAAGGAAAGTTGCTTAAATATATTACCGCATGCAAATTTTAATTTAGCACAAACCCCGTTCCCGAGGCCGATTTATCTGCCAGGGAAGGGAAATAAATCATTGCCGCTTGTCGCTTCCTCTGCGTCTGCAGAGAGATCGCAGCTTTGTTCTTCCGAGAGAGGGATTTGGGAGCATCCCAGGGTGCTCCGGGCTCACATCCCTCCAGGATCCCCCGTGGATTTGGGATCCTTCTTCCCTGCTGCTCCTCTCCATCCTCGGGGCAGCGAGGGGTGCGGGGCTGCCCTGTGGGATCAGCCCCGGGGACGGTGCTGGGATGAGGGAAGGCACCGAGCGGTGACCCCAAAGGTTGATCCGCGCCCCGTTATCCTGGCAATGCCAGGATGGCGTTTCCAGGGGGTGTTTTTGGGGTGCAGCCCCGTTATCCTGGCAGTGCCAGGATGGCGTTTCCAGGGGGTGTTTTTGGGGTGCAGCCCCGTTATCCTGGCAGTGCCAGGATGGCGTTTCCAGGGGGTGTTTTTGGGGTGCAGCCCCGTTATCCTGGCAGTGGCAGGAAGGCGTTTCCAGGGGGTGTTTTTGGGGTGCAGCCCAAGGGAGGGCCCTCGGTGCCCTTCGGGAGAGGGAAGTGGAGATGATCCAGACAAATCCGAGTGCTAAAAACGTTTTTGGATCAGGATGGGCTGCAGGAACAGCACGAGGGCGGTGGCACCGGGGCAGCTCCACTCCGCCCTCACTGTGGGGTCCTTGGAGCAGCAATTCCCAGGCTGGGACTCAGAAATGGGGAGGGGGAAAATGAAACAGCTCAAGGCCCCAGTCCCTCTCTCCATCCTCCCTGCCTGGCTCCCCCTGTGGGGTTTTGTCTCCTCTTCCACCCCGAGGCTGCAGCGGAGGAGGAATTGGGGGGCAAATCAACAGGTTTGGTCAGGAGAGGAGCAGATTCGCTGTCCTGGGTCCCTGGGATCCATCCCTGCGATCCACCCCTGGGATCCATCCCTGGCACTGATCCTGCACCCCAGGACATCCTGGGCTCACCCAGTTTGGGGCCTTTTTTCGGGCAGGGGGGAGCTGGGGTGTGTTTGTGGCGTGGGATAGAGCAGGGACAGCCCGCGGGCACCCCAAAATGTGCTGTGGGATAGAGAGGAAGCAGCTCCCAGTCCCCCCCCGTGCCCCACGGAGGTTCCACACGGATTGGGGCCGGGAATGGTGGTCCTTGGTGCAGACCCTGATCCCAGGGGAAATGTGCCCTGTCCTGGGGGTGGTGCCACCCCAGATGGGCACGGGGATCCTTCCCTGTCCCCTCAGCTCCTCCCAGGGGCTGTCGGAGCAGCTTTTCCCTGCTCCCATCCCCGGCTCTCCCGGGTCTGATCCCGTGGCTCCAGTGTGAGTTTGAGCAGAGAATTCCCGAGTTTCTGAAGCTGGAAGGAGCCTCTGGCTGATGGGGACAGCTGGGGACAGGCAGGATGGTGCCCAGAGGTGGCTGTGCCACACCGGCAGGGACACACAGCGCCCAGCAGGGCTGGGAGTCAATCCCACCCTCACCTCTCCCACTCCCAATCCCAAAAAAACCCCAGAACGCCCCCCCCCAGATCCCAGCTGGGACCAGCTCGGGGAGGGGATCGGCGGCGCAGGCTCCAGAAGCCTTCTCCTCCCTCCTGACTACTTGTAAACCATTTAGCAGGAATTTCTTAAAATAGGTTCCACTTTAAGGACTTATCTGCTGAATACCATTAATTTTCTGGGGTTCGTTAAAAGCAAACTTGGTCTCATAGCAACGGAATCTATTCCAGGGAAGCAGCCAATTGCAGGGTGTGCAACCCAAGGCACAGAGAGAAAAGGAGCCTTTCAGGTTTATTCCAGGGCTCCGTGCCTTTTTTTTTTTTTTTTTTTTTTTTTTTTTTTTTTTTTTTTTTTCCCTGAGAAGTTTTTAATTTTCAATGTTTTTATTCCCCTGGTGGAATATTTCAGATTTTTCTCCCCGCAAAAAAAAAAAAAAAAAAAAAAAAAAAAAGGAAAATATTGTGGGGGTGGGGTGGGGTGGGGTGTGGGGGAAATCGCCGTGGTTTTGTGGTGTTTGTGTGAGGGATGGAGCCGGTTTGGGACAGCCGGGGCTGGCAGTGCCAATGTCACCCCCGGCGTGGCTCAGCCCCGCGTCTCCGGCCACCCCGGAGGGATCCGGGACCGCCCAGCGGGATTTGGGAGCTGCCGGAGGAGCGAGGCCGTTAATCCCCGGCTCATTTCCCCGGGCTGGCTAAAGGAATTGTCATTATTTCCCTTTTAATCCCATCTCTTCCCTCCTCTCCATCAGGCCCTAAGCTGCAATCTCCTTCCCGGGGGATGTTCCAGCGGGATAATCCCGCAGCTCTCGGGGTGCCCGGCCCGGCTGCTCTTGGGGCAGGGGGGTGGTTCCCACCCGTGGGCAGCGATGGATTTGGGATAAACTGGGAATCTCCATCCCTGGGCTGCCGATGGACTGGGGATAAACTGGGAATCTCCATCCCTGGGCTGCCGATGGACTGGGGATAAACTGGGAATCTCCATCCCTGGGCTGCCGATGGACTGGGGATAAACTGGGAATCTCCACCCTTGGGCTGCCGATGGACTGGGGATAAACTGGGAATCTCCATCCCTGGGCTGCCGATGGACTGGGGATAAACTGGGAATCTCCATCCTGATTTCCAACCCTTGGGCTGCCATGGATTTGGGATGAGCTGGGAATCTCCATCCTTGGGCTGCTGATGGATTTGAGATAAACTGGGAATCTCCATCCTTGGGCTGCTGATGGATTTGGGATAAACTGGGAATCTCCATCCCTGGGCTGCCGATGGACTGGGGATAAACTGGGAATCTCCATCCCTGGGCTGCTGATGGATTTGGGATGAGCTGGGAATCTCCATCCTTGGGCTGCTGATGGATTTGGGATAAACTGGGAATCTCCATCCCTGGGCTGCCGATGGATTGGGGATAAACTGGGAATCTCCATCTTTGGGCTGCTGATGGACTGGGAAGGAAATGGGAATCTCCAGTTCTGATTCCCAGCACTGGGAGAGGATTTGGGATAAACTGGGAATCTCCATCCTGATTTTCAACCCTTGGGCTGCCATGGATTTGGGATGAGCTGGGAATCTCCATCCTTGGGCTGCTGATGGATTTGGGATAAACTGGGAATCTCCATCCCTGGGCTGTTGATGGATTTGGGATAAACTGGGAATGTCCATCCCGGTTCCCAGCACTGGGAGAGGATCGGGGATGAGCATCCCAAAACCAGCAGAGCAGAGCGAGGAGGGGGCAAGGGGTTGCTCCCAAAATCCCGTGAGGACGGGAATGGCCCCTGCTGGCTCCGTTTTTGGGATGCCGGGACGGTGCCGCTGCCTCGGGATTGGGGTTGGGATACAGAGGAGCCGTGGGACGAGCGGGTGCCGGGGTTTGGGGTGGCGAGAGGAGCCAGGAGGCAGCACCACCCCGGCCTCTGGTGGGATCAGCCAAAAACCCCAAAAAGAACCTGGGCTCCCCCCCCAGCAGCACAATATCCAGGTTTTCATCGGGAACGGGAATGGAGTTTGGAGCCGTCCGTACCACCAGCATTATTCCCAGAGCTCCTGGCACCTGATTTCAACCCCAAATCCCAAATTTCCCCATGCCCGGGCGAGGAGCCTGTGCCACCCTCCAGCCCTGACATTTCCCACCCCAAGCTGACGATTCCTCAACCTGACAGCGGCGAGGGAGAGGGGAAAAAAAAGTCATTTATGATAAAAAGTCCCACTTAAAGGGACACAAAAGGGTGGAAACCTCGGACAAAACCGTTTCCCGGGATGGAGGGAATGGAAAAACCAGGGATGGGTTTAGGATGAGGCCATTTAGGAGCCAGCAGAGCCCTGGCCAGGGTAGAGAACAATTCCTCCCGTCGGGTCGGTGTCGCGGCGCTGGAGAAAATCCCGGATTTTTACCCCGGGCCGGCTCTTTAGCTGTTGATTTTCATGGATGGAAATTCCAGCCTGGATAAATCAGGGGTTGGAAGAGGATAAGGAGGAGGAGGAGGAGGGAGAGGTGGGAAACTCCAGCAGCGCTGGAGGGGTGGGAGCTGAACCCAGCTGGGGTGGCTGAGATGAGACCCCAAATGCAGGGACAGGGTCCCGGGACATTGGGATCTGCTCCCAGGTCAGGATCTCTTCCCAAGGATTCTGGGATCTGTTCCGTGGATCCCTATCCCCAGCCCCGCATGCTGCAGCCACGCGTTCTCTCCCTGGTTTTTTATTTATTTATTTTATTTTTTTTTATGGAGAAATTATTATTTACAGTTTAATATCTTCATGTTTCTATGGAAACTCCAGGGCTGCGCCGGGCGGGGAAATCCAAACCGGCCGGGAAAAGTGGGAATATCGGGGAGCAGGCGAGTGCTTGGATGGGGAGCAGGGCTGGGAATGCTCGGGGTGATGGGAATGTTGGAAAACGAGAGGAGCAGGAGCTCGGCCAGGGTGGGGACAGGATCTGGGGGTTGGTGACACTCAGGACGTGGCTTTGGGGCGGCTGCGCTTTGTCCCTCCCTGCAAATCCAAACCCAAACCTAAATCCAAACCTAAATCCAAACCTAAATCAATCCCAAATCCAAATCCAAATCCAAACCCAAACCCAAATCCAAATCCAAATCCAAATCCAAATCCAAATCCAAACCCAAATCCAAACCCAAATCCAAACCCAAATCCAAATCCAAACCCAAATCCAAACCCAAATCCAAACCCAAATCCAAATCCAAATCCAAACCCAAATCCAAACCCAAATCCAAACCCAAATCCAAATCCAAACCCAAATCCAAATCCAAATCCAAACCCAAACCCAAATCCAAATCCAAATCCAAATCCAAATCCAAATCCAAACCCAAATCCAAACCCAAATCCAAACCCAAATCCAAATCCAAATCCAAACCCAAATCCAAACCCAAATCCAAACCCAAATCCAAATCCAAACCCAAATCCAAATCCAAATCCAAACCCAAACCCAAATCCAAATCCAAATCCAAACCCAAACCCAAATCCAAATCCAAATCCAAATCCAAATCCAAATCCAAATCCAAACCCAAATCCAAACCCAAACCTAAATCCAAATCTAAATCCAAACCTAAATCCAAATCCAAATCCAAACCAAAACCCAACCCCAACCCCAACCCATCCCATTTCCATGGGATATTTCCATGACATTTCCATGGGACTTCCATGGGGTTTCCGTTGTATTTCCATGGGATCTTTCCATGGGATATCCATGGGATATTTCCATGGGATATTTCCATGGGATCTCCAAGGAGTTTCCATGGCATTTCTGTCCTATTTCCATGGGATATTTCCATGGGATCTCCACGGGGTTTCCGTTGTATTTCCATGGGATATTTCCATGGGATATTTCCATGGGATATTTCCATGGGATCTCCACGGGGTTTCCGTTGTATTTCCATGGGATATTTCCATGGGATATTTCCACGGGGTTTCCGTTGTATTTCCATGGGATATTTCCATGGGATATTTCCATGGGATCTCCAGGGGGTTTCCGTTGTATTTCCATGGGATATTTCCATGGGATCTCCACAGGGTTTCCATTGTATTTCCATGGGATATTTCCATGGGATATTTCCATGGGATATTTCCGTGGGATCTCCACGGGGTTTCCGTTGTATTTCCATGGGATATTTCCATGGGATCTCCATGGGGTTTCCATTGGATATTTCCATGGGATATTTCCATGGGATCTCCATGGGGTTTCCGTTGTATTTCCATGGGATATTTCCATGGGATCTCCATGGAGTTTCTGTCATATTTCCATGGGATATTTCCATGGGATCTCCACGGGGTTTCTGTCCTATTTCCATGGGATATTTCCATGGGATATTTCCATGGGATCTCCACGGGGTTTCCGTTGTATTTCCATGGGATATTTCCATGGGATCTCCATGGGGTTTCCGTTGTATTTCCATGGGATATTTCCATGGGATATTTCCATGGGATCTCCATGGGGTTTCCATTGGATATTTCTATGGGATATTTCCATGGGATCTCCATGGGGTTTCTGTTGTATTTCCATGGGATATTTCCATGGGATATTTCCATGGGATCTCCACGGGGTTTCTGTTGTATTTCCATGGGATATTTCCATGGGATCTCCACGGGGTTTCAGGGCGCTGGCACCCCCAGGCCGGCACCGGCGCCGGCGCTGCCGCGGAAGGGGCGCGGTGTTGCGGGCCCGCGGCGATGGTGGCCGCTGACAGGGACGCGCCCGTGGCCACGGCCCCGCTCGTGTCACAGAGGATCTGATCAGCGCGGCGGGGAAAGGTCAGCCGGGAAAAAGCACCCGGGGACGTCGCCGCGTCCGCGCGTCCGTCCCGCTGTCAGCGGGGAAAACTAACCCCGAGCGCTTCAGAAAGGGAAATAAGGATTAAAGCCAAAAAATTGGAATGTTTAAGGGAAAAATGAGAATAAAGAATAAAGGTGATGAAAAAGATTTAAAAAAAAAAAAAAAAATCAGTGAAATGGGAATTAAAAGAGTAAAAATAAAAATAAATTTAAAATCATAAATTTTTATGAATTGAAAATAAATAGAAAGAAAAAAATTTTTAAATGAAAATTAAAATTTAAAATTAAAAATTAAGTTAAAATTAAAATTAAAATTAAAGTTAAAATTAAAGTTAAAATTAAAGTTAAAATTAAAGTTAAAATTAAAATTAAAATTAAAATTCAAGTAAAAATAAAAATAATTTTAAAAAATTAAAATTCAAGTAAAAATAAAAAAAAAGTAAAAACAAAAGTAAAAATAAAAGTAAAAATAAAAGTTAAAAATATTAAAAATAAATTAAAAGAATTATAAAAAAGAAATAAAAATAAAAATTAAAAAAAAAGAATAAAAATAAAAATAAAAATAAAAATAAAAATAAAAATAAAAATAAAAATAAAATAAAATAAAAATAAAAATAAAAATAAAAATAAAAATAAAAATAAAAATAAAAATAACCATAGAAGTGAGAGGGGAGGGTTGTGCTGGCAGAGCTGCGGGGACGCCACAGAAATGGATTTATTTATTTTTAATGAAAAGCGCGAGCCTGGCGCTGCTCTGGGGCTGAGCTGGGGAACAGGGAGGTGCTGGGATGGGGAATGGGAATAACGGGAATAGTGGGAATAACGGGAATAATGGAATAGCGGGAATTGTGGGAATAATGGAATAGCGGGAATAAGGGGAATAACAGGAATAACAGGAACAAGGGGAATAGTGGGAATAGTGGGAATAATGGGAATAACGGGAATAATGGGAATAAGGGGAACAACGGGAATAACGGGAATAGTGGGAATAGTGGGAATAGTGGGAATAGTGGGAATAACGGGAATAGTGGGAATAACGGGAATAAGAGGAATAAGGGGAATAACGGGAATAACAGGAATAATGGGAATAGTGGGAATAGTGGAAATAACGGGAATAACGGGAACAACGGGAATAGTGGGAATAGTGGGAATAACAGGAATAATGGGAATAGTGGGAATAACAGGAATAACAGGAACAATGGGAATAACAGGAATAACGGGAATAACAGGAATAATGGGAATAATGGGAATAAGGGGAACAACAGGAATAACGGGAATAGTGGGAATAGTGGGAATAGTGGGAATAACGGGAATAATGGGAATAACAGGAATAAGGGAATAACAGAATAACAGGAATAACGGGAACAACGGGAATAAGGGGAATGCCGGGGCGTGCAGCCCCTGCCAGGCCGAGCCCAGACTTTCTGTGCCCTGATTCCCTGGGAAAGCAGGGGATATTTCCATGGGATATTTCCATGGGATATTTCCATGGGATATTTCCATGGGATATTTATTTCCATGGGATCTCCACGGGCTGATCCTGGCCCTGCTCCCCTGAAATCTTGGCTCCCTGCGCAGCTCCGAGAGGGGTTTGGGGTCCGGGTGGGGGATCCAGGTGTGAGGGGCCTGGACCCCTTCCCCGGGAATTCCTTCGCTCCGTGGGCCCGGCGCGGATTTAATGGGGAATATTTGCTCCCGGAGCACCAAACGCGGGGTGGGGAACACCAGAGGGGCTGGGGTGAGGAGTGGGGTGGAGTGACGGGGATTTTGGGGTTCCCATGGCCGAGGTGTGGAATGGAGTGAAGAATGAGGGGTTTTGGGGTCCCCATGGCTGAGGTGTGGAGTGATGGGGGTTTTTGGGGTCCCCATGGCCGAGGTGTGGAGTGATGGGGGATTTTGGGGTCCCCATGGCTGTGGTGTGGAATGGAGTGAAGAATGAGGGGTTTTGGGGTCCCCATGGCCGAGGTGTGGAGTGATGGGGGGTTTTGGGGTCCCCATGTCTGGAGTGTGGACTGAAGTGAAGGACGGGGATTTTTGGGGTCCCCACGCCCGTGTCCTGTAGGACAGCAGGGTCACCATCCCGGCGTCCCCTCCCCTCGGGGTTTCCAAAGCCGCTTTCCAAAGCTCCTTCTTAACCCCAAACCCAAACATTTCCACATCGGGGGGAGAGAGACCACCAACACCGGGAACCTCCCAAACCCCATCCCCATTCCCCATCCCTACCCCCAAACCCCATTCCCCATCCCCATCCCCATCCCGATTCCCATTCCCCATTCCCATCCCCATTCCCCATTCCCATTCCCATTCCCCATTCCCCATTCCCATTCCCATTCCCATTCCCATCCCCATTCCCCATTCCCATCCCATCCCATCCCCATCCCCATTCCCATGCCCATCCCAATCTCATCCCCATTCCCATTCCCATTCCCATTCCCATTCCCATTCCCATTCCCCATTCCCCATTCCCCATCCTCATCCTCATCCCCATCCCGTTCCCATCCCCATCCCCATTCCCATTCCCATTCCCCATTCCCAAACCCCAAAATACTCTTTAGGGCTGAAATCCAGCCCCACTTCCCAAACCTTGGAGAGGCCACACGCGTGCACAGCAGCCTTGCACACCCACGTGTCCCACCCTTGCACACCCGTGTAACCCCATCCTTACACACGTGTGTGCCCCCAGCCTTGCACACCCGTGTATCCTGGCCTTGCACACTCGTGCCCCCCACCCTTGCACACTCGTGCCCCCCATCCTTGCACACTCGTGCCCCCACCCTTGCACACTCGTGCCCGCACCCTTGCCCACTCGCGCCCCCGGCCTTGCACACGCGTGTGCCCCGCGGCCGGCCGGCCGGGGCCGGTTTCCCCGCGAACAATGCGCCGCGGTTCGCAGCGACCGCTGAATGGCGGTTTTTTGTTTTGGTTTGGTTTTTTTTTTCCCTTTCCCTTTCCCCCTTTTTTTTTTTTTTTTTTTTTTTTTTGGTTTTTTTTTTTTTTTTTTGGCGCTCAAGGCCTGAAAAGACGGCCGGGAAGGAGGGGAGGGCAGGGAGGGGAGGGAGGGGAGCCCCTCCATTAGCTCAGTGCAGCAGCGAGAACAGCTGTGAAAAGAGCCCAGGCCTTTTTCCCACGCCCAGAGGAGCGGAGCGAGGGAAGGAGCCCTCCCGGCGAGGTCAGATCCCATCACTAATACATACACAGCCTGTGCCCTCATTCTCCTCACCCCGGCGCAGGTTTGTTTAAGGCACACACACACACT
The DNA here is from genome assembly GCF_026979565.1 of Vidua chalybeata. Taxonomy (NCBI): domain Eukaryota; kingdom Metazoa; phylum Chordata; class Aves; order Passeriformes; family Viduidae; genus Vidua; species Vidua chalybeata. Next base: position 5,136,226 of record NC_071556.1, on the reverse strand, counting down.
GACACTAATTTCTCCTCGCCCTCGCTCCCCCAGCCGGCCCCATTATGGCTCAAACCCTCCCCGTGCGACGGCTGGCGGCACCCAGGGGGGTTTGGGGATTTTTTTATTGTTGTTGTGCTGTTTTTTTTGGTTTTTTTTTTTTTTTTTTTTTTTTTGGTTGTTGTTGTTATTTTATTTGCCGTCCCTCCCCCCTCTTTCTCGGCTCTCCCAACACCTGACCGACAAGGTCAAGACGAGCTGCCCGGCGGCCGCGGCGGCGGCGATCGGGGTTGTGGCCGGCAGCTGCTGCGCCGGGGCCGGCTCGCAGGAATGCGCCGGGGCCCGCAGATGGGACCTGGCGGGGGTCGCAGAGCCGGGACTCAGCTGGTGGAGAGGGGTGGGGGATGCTGGGCTGGGGGGAGGATGGAGATTTCCGCCTTTGGGGGATGTAGGGATAGGGGGAGATGGAGATTTCCCCATCTCGAGGGGTGCTGGGCTGGGGGGAGATGGAGATTTCTCCTTTTGGGGGATGCTGAGCTGGGGGGAGATGGAGATTTCTCCTTTTGGGGGATGCTGAGCTGGGGGGAGATGGAGATTTCTCCTTTTGGGGGATGCTGAGCTGGGGGGAGATGGAGATTTCTCCTTTTGGGGGATGCTGAGCTGGGGGGAGATGGAGATTTCCCCTTTTGGGGGGACGTAGGGATAGGGGGAGATGGAGATTTCCCCTTTTGAGGAATGATGAGCTGGGGGGAGATGGAAATTTCCCCTTTTGAGGGATACTGGGATGGGGGGATATGGAGATTTCCCCTTTTGGAGGGATGATGAGATGGGGGGAGATGGAGATTTCTCCTTTGGGGGGGATGATGAGATGGGGAGAGGTGGAAATTTCCCCTTTTTTGGGGATGCTGGGTTGGGGGAAGATGGAGATTCCTCCTTGGGATGGGGGGAGATGGAAATTTCCCCCCCTTGGAGGATGACGGGACTGGGGGAGATGGAGATTTCCTCCTTTGGGGGGTGCTGGGATGGGGGAGATGGGAATTCTGGAAATTTCCCCCCACCCCGTGCCAGCTGTGGGCATCCTTGGAGCGTGGCTGATGGACTGGGGGCAGGGTGGAGCTGGGGGGAGTCTGCTGGTGGCGAGGGGAGGGTGGGGTCAGCCCTGCCCGGTTTGTGGTGTTCAGCCCCTAAATGAGGCGTTTTGGGGTGGTTTTGGCACTGCCAGGGGCATTCAGCCCCTAAATGAGGAATTTTGGGGTGGTTTTGGCACTGCCAGGGGGATTCAGCCCCTAAATGAGGAGTTTTGGGGTGGTTTTGGCACTGCCAGGGGCATTCAGCCCCTAAATGAGGAATTTTGGGGTGGTTTTGGCACTGCCAGGGGCATTCAGCCCCTAAATGAGGAGTTTTGGGGTGGTTTTGGAGCTGGCAGGGGCATTCAGCCCCTAAATGAAGAGTTTTGGGGTGGTTTTGGCACTGCCAGGGGGATTCAGCCCCTAAATGAGGAGTTTTGGGGTGGTTTTGGCGCTGCCAGGGGGATTCAGCCCCTAAATGAGGAGTTTTGGGGTGGTTTTGGCGCTGGCAGGGGCATTCAGCCCCTAAATGAGGAGTTTTGGGGTGGTTTTGGCGCTGCCAGGGGGATTCAGTCCCTAAATTAGGAGTTTTAGGGTGGTTTTGGCGCTGGCAGGGGCATTCAGCCCCTAAATGAGGAGTTTTGGGGTGGGTTTGGCACTGCCAGGGGGATTCAGCCCCTAAATGAGGAGTTTTGGGGTGGTTTTGGCGCTGCCAGGGGGATTCAGCCCCTAAATGAGGAGTTTTGGGGTGGTTTTGGAGCTGGCAGGGGCATTCAGCCCCTAAATGAGGAGTTTTGGGGTGGTTTTGGCGCTGCCAGGGGGATTCAGTCCCTAAATTAGGAGTTTTAGGGTGGTTTTGGCGCTGGCAGGGGCATTCAGCCCCTAAATGAGGAGTTTTGGGGTGGGTTTGGCGCTGCCAGGGGGATTCAGTCCCTAAATGGGGGGTTTTGGGGTGGGTTTGGGGCTGCCAGTGGGGTCTCACTGGTCCCAGTGCCACCAGCACAGGGCACACGTGATTGCCCTCGCTGCCCTTGCTGCCACCGTCCCCGTCCCCTCCACCCTGCCCTGGAGGAATCCACGAGGATTTGTGGGTTCGTGGCTCAGAGATCTGTGGGGATGGTCAGGATTTGTGGGTTCATGGCTCAGATCCGTGGGGATGGTCAGGATTTGTGGGATTTGTGGCTTCATGGCTCTGAGATCTATGGGGATGGTCAGGATTTGTGGGTTCATGCCTCTGAGATCTATGGGGATGGTCAGGATTTGTGGGTTCGTGGCTCAGAGATCCGTGGGGATGGCCAGGATTTGTGGGTCCGTGGCTCAGAGATCCATGGGGATGGTCAGGATTTGTGGGATTTGTGGGTTCATGGCTCAGAGTTCTATGGGGATGGCCGGGATTTGTGGGTTCATGGCTCAGAGATCCGTGGGGATGGTCAGGATTTGTGGGATTTGTGGGGTTCGTGGCTCAGAGATCCGTGGGGATGGTCAGGATTTTTGGGGTTCGTGGCCCACACATCCGTGGCGATGGCCAGGACACGTGGACGTGGCAGGGACATCGATGTCACGGCTCTGCATGGCAGTGGTGACACGTGCCAGGGCAGGTGTGACCCCATGCAGGGTTTGGGGCAGCCTCGGGGCCAATCCCAGTCCCCCCTGCAGCTCCTCTGCCATCGGATTCCCCCAAAAATGGGTTTCTCCCCAAAAATGGGTTCCTCACACCATGTCCCCCCTGGCTGTCCCCTCCCCACCCCGGCCACCCCGTCCTGGCCCAGCCTCCAGCGCTTCACCCCTTCCCTGTCACCTCAACCCCGCTGCGTTTGTCGGGAATACCTTCCAGGGCCACCCCACTCTTCATGGGGCCGAGGAGCCTCTGCGAGGCGGGACTCCTGAGCTTTGAGTGACCCAAATCCCTCCCTCATCCTCCTCATCCTCCTCATCCTCCACGAGGACCCAGCGCCCACAACCTCCGGGTGCCAGGGCTGCACGGGGCTCCTTATCCTGCTGCTCCCCGAGCTGTTCCTCTTTTCTTCCTTCTCTGTTTTCCTGCTTCCCTCCTTCCTTCTTTTCCTCTTTCCCTCCTCCCCTAGCTGTTCCTCTTTTCGTCCTTCCCTCTTTTTCTCCTTCCCTCTTTTCCTCTTTCCTTCTTCCCTGACCTGTTCCTCTTTTCCTCTTTTCCTCCTTCCCTCTTTTCCTCTTTCCCTCCTCCCGGAGCTGTTCCTCCTCTCTCTTTTCCTCCTTCCCTCTTTTCCTCTTTCCCTCCTCCTGGAGCTGTTCCTCTTTTCCTCCTTCCCTCTTTTCCTCCTTCCCTCTTTCCCTCCTGCCCGAGCTGTTCCTCTTTCTCCCTTTTCCTCTTTTCCTCTTTCCCTCCTCCTGGAGCTGTTCCTCTTCTCTCTTTCCCTCTTTTCCTCCTTCCCTCTTTTCCTTCTTCCTTCTTTTCCTCTTTCCCTCCTCCCCGAGCTGTTCCTCTTTCTCTCTTTTCCTCTTTTCCTCCTTCCCTCTTTCCCTCCTTCGCTCCCTGCCCCCCTCGTCTCCCCTGCCAGGCGCTGACACTCGATGGCAGCCCATTCAAAATGCATGGGCTCCCCTTTCCGAGCGCCCCGCTCCTTTTGAACTAAAAGGATTTTCTCAGAGGCTAAGTTCAAATGTACGGCCGTTATTTATTTATCACCCCCGCTATGTATTATTCATTTATTTAAAAATGTATGGCAGCTGGGAGCCCCGTGTTTAATCACCCCACGGATGGCGAGGGCCAGGTGGGGCCGGCCCCTCGCCCCGCCGCTAACCTGGCGCGGTGGCCTCACGCCTGAGCGCCCGCGGAGCCAGCCCGGAGCGTCCCCGGGCCCTGGGCACAGCCTGCGGGGGCCGCGGGGGACGCGGGAGCTGCCGTGCCCCCCGTGGGTGCGGAGCTGGGGTGCCCACGGAGGATGAGGAGCTGGGGTGCCCCGGGGGATGGAGGAGCTGGGGTGTCCCCCGTGGGTGCGGAGCTGGGGTGCCCACGGAGCATGAGGAGCTGGGGTGCCCCCCGTGGGTGCGGAGCTGGGGTGCCCCCCGTGGGTGCGGAGCTGGGGTGCCCCTGGGGATGGAGGAGTTGGGGTGCCCCCCGTGGGTGCGGAGCTGGGGTGCCCCTGGGGATGGAGGAGTTGGGGTGCCCCCCGTGGGTGCGGAGCTGGGGTGCCCCTGGGGATGGAGGAGTTGGGGTGCCCCCCGTGGGTGCGGAGCTGGGGTGCCCACGGAGCATGAGGAACTGGGGTGCCCCCCGTGGGTGCGGAGCTGGGGTGCCCACGGAGCATGAGGAACTGGGGTGCCCCCCGTGGGTGCGGAGCTGGGGTGCCCCTGGGGATGGAGGAGCTGGGGTGTCCCCCGTGGGTGCGGGAGCTGAGGTATCCCCGGGGGATGGAGGACCTGGGGTGCACCCGGGGGATGGAGGAGCTGGGGTGCCCCCGGGAATGAGGATCTGGGGTACTCCCAGGGGATGAGGATCTGGGGTTCCCCGTGGATGAGGATCTGGGGTGTCCCCGTGGATGAGGATCTGGGGTGTCACTGTAGATGAGGATCTGGGGTGTCCCCCGTACATGAGGATCTGGGGTGTCCCCCGGGGGATGCAGGAATTGGGATGTCCCCGGAGGATGAGGAGCTGGGGTGTCCCCCGTGGATGAGGATCTGGGGTACCCCGTGGATGAGGATCTGGGGTACTCCCAGAGGATGAGGATCCGGGGTGCCCCGGAGGATGAGAATCTGGGGTGTCACTGTAGATGAGGATCTGGGGTGCCCCGTGGATGAGGATCTGGGGTGTCACTGTAGATGAGGATCTGGGGTGCCCCGTGGATGAGGATCTGGGGTGTCACTGTAGATGAGGATCTGGGGTTCCCCGTGGATGAGGATCTGGGGTGTCACTGTAGATGAGGATCCGGGGTGCCCCGGAGGATGAGGAGCCGCCGTGCCCCCGGTGCCGGTGTCGCGGTTGTTGCCGTCCTTCCCCCGCGCTGCTTTTTGCGCTTGGCGACAAGGCCGCGCCACCCCGCTGTCCCCAACCCCATGCAAGGACAAGGCCGCGAGGCTGGAAGGGGCCGGCGCTGGGCTGTCAGGAGGCAAAAAAAAAAAAAAAAAAAAAAGGCAGAAAAACGAGAAAACGAGGCCGGCTTTTCTCTCCGCACCGCGGCGGGGGAGGAGGGGACACATCCAGCCCTGCTGGCATCTCGCTGTCCCCGCAGGGCTCAAGTCCCCCGGAAGGGTTAAGGATGCTGAAGGTGCCCCCAGGCCCCCCGAGGAGCCCCCCGCCACCCCGATCCTCGGCGGGACAGCCGCTAATTGAGACAGCTCGGGCCGCTGCCGCCCTCCTGTCCCCCTGGGGCTGAGCTGCCTCTTCCCAGGGGGAGCACATTGTCTGCTCGGGCGGGTTGATGTAATCCCTCAGCCCGAACAATGCTTCCCCACCCCGCTCCGCTTGAAAGGGTATTAGTTGCCCAATGAGATAATTACTCCGCGGGCCACCCCAATCATCTCCTCGGTCCCCGCCGCTTCTCCCCGGAGCCGCCCGGCTCGGCCCCGCAGCGCTCGGGATGTGGGGTCGGGGTGGGACCCGCCGAGGGGCTCGTCCTACGCGGGAACCCCAAAAACCGACAGGGAAATGTTCTGGGAAAAGGGATGTGGGGTCGGGGTGGGACCTGCTGGAGGGGCTCGTCCTACACAGGAACCCCAAAAACCAACAGGGAAATGTTCTGGGAAAAAGGGATGTGGGGTCGGGGTGGAGCCACTGAGGGGCTCATCCTACCCAGGAGTCTGAATCCTAAAAACCAACAGGAAAATGTTCTGGGAAAAGGGATGTGGGGTTGGGGTGGAGCCACTGAGGGGCTCATCCTACCCAGGAATCTGAATCCTAAAAGCCAACAGGGAAATGTTCTGAAAAAAGGGATGTGGGGTTGGGGTAGGACCTGTTGGAGGGGCTCGTCCTACCCAGGAACCCTAAAAAGTGGCAGGGAAATGTTCTGGGAAAAGGGATGTGGGGTTGGGGTGGGACCCACTGAGGGGCTCATCCTACCCAGGAATCTGAATCCTAAAAAGTGGCAGGGAAATGTTCTGGGAAAGAGAGATGTGGGGTCGGGGTGGAACCCGCCGAGGGGCTCATCCTACACAGGAACCCCAAAAACCAACAGGGAAATGTTCTGGGAAAAGGGATGTGGGGTCGGGGTGGAGCCACTGAGGGGCTCATACCAGCCCAAAAAGCAGCAGGACAATGTTCTGTGCTCCCGAGGTGTCGCCTCCAGGCTCGTGGCTGGTGTCACCTCGAGGTGTCACTCGGGGCGTGGGTGGCAATCCCGGGAAGCTCCTGGAGCGATGGGATTTGGGATTTTGCCGACGTTCCGACCCCACCGTGACCCCTCTGGGCTGGTGTCCAGATGTCCCCCGGCAGCCAGCACGGCCCCCTCAGCGCATTGAGAACCCGCTAGCCAGGCTAAAGTTTGGAATTCCATGTTTTCCTTGAATATCAGCACTCACAGAATCCCGGGATCCCAGAATCTCCCAGAATCTGAGAATTCCAGAATCACAGAACCCCAGAATCTCAGAATCCCAGAACTTCAGAATCCCTGAATTCCAGAATCTGAGAACTCCAGAATTCCAGAACCCCAGAATTACAGAATCCCAGAACTTCAGAATCCCTGAATTCCAGAATCTCAGAATCCCAGAATTCCAGAACCCCAGAATTCCAGAATCTCAGAATCCCAGAATTCCAGAATCACAGAATTCCGGAATCACAGAATCCCAGAATCTCGGAATCCCAGAATTCCAGAACCCCAGAATCTCGGAATCCCAGAATCCCAGAATCCCAGAATCTCTGAATCCCAGAATCCCAGAATCCCAGAATCTCCCCGGATCCCAGAATCACAGAGCTCCCCCGTTCCTGATGTGGGATCGGGAATGCTGCAGGGAAAGGGCCCTGCTGAATTTAAACTTGGTTCTTACTAATCCCGGGTTTTGCCTAAATCCAGGATTATCCCGAGCTCCTCCCCGCGCCGGGCAGGGGGGAAAGGATGGCCTGGAATTCTGCTGGTCCCACTGCCCAGGGATGGGGCTGGGGACAGGGACAGGGACAGGAGGGGACGATTTTGGGGATAAAAAAGGCAATAAAAAGGTTTGGAGTTCATCTATGAGGATTTGGGGGTGATCAATGAGAGTTTGGGGTGATCAATGAGAGTTTGGGGTGATCAATGTTTGTTGGGGGTGATCAATGAGAGTTTGGGGTGATCCACAAGGATTTAGAGGTGATCCACGAGGATTTGGAGGTGATCAATGAGAGTTTGGGGTGATCAATGAATGTTTGGAGGTGATCCACGAGGATTTGGAGGTGATCCACGAGGATTTGGAGGTGATCAATGAGAGTTTGGGGTGACCAATGAGTGTTTGGGGTGATCCACGAGGATTTGGAGGTGATCAATGAGAGTTTGGGGTGATCAATGAATGTTTGGAGGTGATCCACGAGGATTTGGAGGTGATCCACGAGGATTTGGAGGTGATCCACGAGGATTTGGAGGTGATCAATGAGAGTTTGGGGTGACCAATGAGTGTTTGGGGTGATCCACGAGGATTTGGAGGTGATCCACGAGGATTTGGAGGTGATCCACGAGGATTTGGAGGTGATCAATGAGAGTTTGGGGTGACCAATGAGTGTTTGGGGTGATCCACGAGGATTTGGAGGTGATCAATGAGAGTTTGGGGTGATCAATGAATGTTTGGAGGTGATCCACGAGGATTTGGAGGTGATCCACGAGGATTTGGAGGTGATCCACGAGGATTTGGAGGTGATCAATGAGAGTTTGGGGTGACCAATGAGTGTTTGGGGTGATCCACGAGGATTTGGAGGTGATCAATGAGAGTTTGGGGTGATCAATGAATGTTTGGGGTGATCCACGAGGATTTGGAGGTGATCCACGAGGATTTGGAGGTGATCAATGAGAGTTTGGGGTGATCAATGAATGTTTGGGGTGATCCACGAGGATTTGGAGGTGATCCACGAGGATTTGGGGGTGATCAATGAGAATTTGGGGTGATCAGTCAGGATCTGGAGCTGACAGAACCCCTCACTCCATTTTTTGCAGAGCAGAATTCCCACCTCGCCCCGCTCCAGCCCCATCCCTGGCCGGGACCGGGACCGGGATGGAAGATCCGGAGCCTTGGGAAGACCCCGAATCCCAGAAATCCCGGCCGGGGCTGCCGTGGGCTGGGATTTCCTGCCCTGGGAGCTGGGGAAGGCTCTTTGGGGTCTGCTCCGAGCCCATCCCCGTGGGACCGCCGGGATGTCGGCTCCGCGCTCCCGAGGATCCTCACCCCTCTCCTGGATGGGGTGAGTTTGGGGTTTTCCTGCTTTTCCCTCCTTTCCTGCAGGCCCAGCTGGCCAGAACTGGGTTTTCCATGTGGGGTCTGCCCCGGGCTCTGTCCAGCAGGGATTTGGGGGAGCAGGGAGCAGCTGTGAGGCCTCATCCCAATCCTTTTCCCGTTGTTTTACGGGGAAAATCCCATCTTTATTCCCATCTTTATCCCCATTAAAACCCCATCTTTATCCCCATTTAATCCCCATTTTTATCCCCATTTTACCCCCATTTTTATCCCCATTTTTATCCCCATCTTTATCCCCATTTTTCTCCATTTTTACCCCCATCTTTATCCCCATTTTTTCCCCATTTTAACCCCATCTTTATCCCCATTTTTATCCCCATTTTTATCCCCATCTTTATCCCCATTTTATTCCCATTTTATCCCTATTTTATCCCCTTTTTATTGACATTCCTCTTGGGAAATATTCACACCCCACCTCCTCCCGGAACCAGTGAAAAACCGAACTGCTCAGGATCCAAATAAATCGACTTTTCCCCCATTTCCTTTTTAATTTACACCTCAAAATCCCCCCTCCACGACCCAAACCCATCCCCGAATCCTCCTAAAGGGGACTTTCCCTCCGTTTTTCCCCTCCTGCTCCATCCCAAGGCGGTTCTCCCGGCGTTTAACCCTTCCCAGCTGCTGCTTTTTGGGGTCCCAGCTCAGGGAAGGGGGGTGAGGATGAGCAGAACCCCGCGGCAGCCGCAGCTCATCCCATCCTCGGGAACCAGTCAAGGGAGAAAATCCAAAAATCCACATCCCCTCAGGTCCTCCCTCCTCCAAGTTCTATTTTTTTCCTTTTTTTTCCCTTTTTTTTTTTTTTTTTTTTTCCCTCTCCACGTGACAGCCGAGCTGTCCAAAACATTAGGAAAAATAACTTTCACCTTTCCCGGGGTGAGCCTGGCAGCCCGGGGAGGTTTTTCCAGCAGGATTGCTTCATCCCAAGCAAGGGGCGGGGGGGAAAGAGGGAAAATATCCCAATTTTTCTCCTAAAAAAAAAATGCAGGAGGGGGTTGGGTGCCTGCGGGTTTCCCGGTGGAAATTTGGGATCAGCCGTGGGAGATGGGGCTGGAATTTTCCTCTGGGTTCCTCCTTCTCCATCCCCGAGGACACAAATTCCCACATCCACCTTGGGGATGGGGATCAGCTCCGTCCCATCAGCGTGGGGACGGATTTGGGAGCCCCAGTCCTGGCTGAGAGGCCTCAAAACCCTCAAATTCCGAACCTTTCCCACATTTTTCCCTCATTCCCAGCTTTTAACCCTCCAAGGCCGGATTTGGGATCCCCAACTGAGCCTGAGAGGCCTCAAAACCCTCAAATTCCAAACCTTTCCCACATTTTTCCCTCATTCCCAGCTTTTAACCCTCCAAGGCCAGATTTGGGATCCCCTGATGATTCTGAGAGGCCTCAAAGGCCCCAAATTCTGAACCTTTCCCACATTTTCCCCTCATTCCCAGCTTTTAACCCTCCAAGGCCACAATGGGGCTGGATTTGGGATCCCCAACTGAGCCTGAGAGGCCTTAAAACCTCCAAATTCCAAACCTTTCCCACATTTTTCCCTCACTCGCAGCTTTTAACATTCCAAAGTCACAATGGGGCCGGATTTGGGATCCCCTGATGATCCTGAGAGGCCTCAAAACCCTCAAATTCCGAACTTTTCCCACATTTTTTCCCTCATTCCCAGCTTTTAACCCTCCAAGGCCGGATTTGGGATCCCCTGATGATTCTGAGAGGCCTCAAAGGCCCCAAATTCCAAACCTTTCCCACATTTTTCCCTCATTCCCTTCTTTCAAACCCCTTCTTCCTCCAGGCCCCACCCAGGCCGTGATGGGGCTGGATTTGGGATCCCCAACTGAGCCTGAGAGGCCTCAAAACCCTCAAATTCCAAACCTTTCCCACATTTTTCCCTCATTCCCAGCTTTTAACCCTCCAAGGCCGGATTTGGGATCCCCTGATGATTCTGAGAGGCCTCAAAGGCCCCAAATTCTGAACCTTTCCCACGTTTTTTCCTCATTCCCAGCTTTTAACATTCCAAGGCCATGGTGGGGCTGGATTTGGGATCCCCTGATGATTCTGAGCGGCCTCAAAACCCTCAAATTCTGAACCTTTCCCACATTTTTCCCTCATTCCCAACTTTTAACCCTCCAGGGCCAGATTTGGGATCCCCTGATGATCCCGAGATGCCTCAAAACCTCCAAATTCCAAACCTTTCCCACATTTTTCCTCATTGCCAGTTTTTAACATTCCAAGGCCATGGTGGGGCTGGATTTGGGATCCCCTGATGATCCCAAGAGGCCTCAAAACCTCCAAATTCTGAACCTTTCCCACATTTTTCCCTCATTCCCAGCTTTTAACCCTCCAAGGCCGCCAGGGGCTGGGTGCCCTCAGCAGCCGCTCCATGCCGTGGGCTGGGCCGCCCTCATCATCCTCATCCTCATCCTCATCCTCCTCCTCATCATCATCCTCCTCATCTTTGTCTTTCTCCTGCTTTTCCTCCTCCTTTTTCTCCTCTTCCTCATCCTTATCCTCCTCCCATTTTTCCTCCTCCTCCTCCTCACCCTCCTCATCCTCCTTCTCCTATTCCTTCTCCTCATCCTCATCATCCTCCTCCCGCTCTTCCTCCTCCTTTTCCTCCTCTGCCTCCTCATTCTCCACCTTTTCCTCCTCCTCCTCCTTCTCCTGCTTTTCCTCCTCTTCCTCCTTTTCCTCCTCCTCATCCTCCTTTTCCTTTTCCTCCTCTTCATCCTCATCATCCTCCTCCTCATCATCCTTCTCCTCCTCCTCATCATCATCCTCCTCCCGCTCTTCCTCCTCCTTTTCCTCCTCTGCCTCCTCCTCACCCTCCTCATTCTCCACCTTTTCCTCCTCACCCTCATCATCTTCCTCATCCTCCACACCCTCCTCATCCTCCTCATCTTCCTCCTCCTCCTTCTCCTCATCCTTCTCCTGCTTTTCCTCTTCTTCCTCCTTTTCCTTCTCCTCATCCTCCTTCTCCTCATCCTTCTCCTCCTCCTCATCATCCTCCTCTTGCTCTGCCTCCTCCTCTTCCTCCTCTGCCTCCTCATTCTCCACCTTTTCCTCCTCTTCCTCCTCATCCTTCTCCTGCTTTTCCTCCTCTTCCTCCTCATCCTTCTCCTGCTTTTCCTCCTCTTCCTCCTTTTCCTCCTCCTCATCCTCCTTCTCCTTTTCCTCCTCTTCATCCTCATCATCCTCCTCCTTTTCCTCCTCCTCACCCTCCTCATCCTCCTCCTCCTCCTCCTCATTCTCCTCATCCTTCTCCTGCCTTTCCTCCTCCTCATCCTCCTTCTCCTTTTCCTCCTCCTCATCCTCCTCATCCTCATCATCCTCCTCCCGATCTTCCTCTTCCTTTTCCTCCTCCTCATCCTCCTCCTCCTCCCGCTTTTCCTCCTCCTCCTCCTCCTCCTCCCGTGCCTCTAAGATGGCCGGCGGCCCCGAAATGGTTCTGAGCCTGAGACGCCATCTGCAAGGCCGGTCCCACGCCCGGCCGTGGCCTCTTTATGCAAAGGGGAATTAATTAGATTTGAATATGGTAATTAAGCCACCAGCCCCCCCTTTCCCCCCCCTGCCCAGCCGGGTGCTCATCACGAGGTTCCCTTTTTTTCTCCCGGCCTTTCTTCTCACCCCCTCTCTCTCCTTCCCCTTTTTTTCACCCATTTTTTTCCCCAAATTTTCCCCCTTTCCCCCCAGTTTTTACCCCTTTTTTCCCATTTCCCCCAATTTTCCCCCTTTCCCCTCAATTTCTCTAATTTTCCCCCAATTTTCCCCCCTTTTTCCCAAAATTTCCCTCAAATTTCCTCCCATTTCCCCAGTTTTCCCCCTTTCCCCCCAATTTCCCCCAATTTTTCCCCAATTTCCCCCTTTTTTCCCAAAATTTCCCTCAAATTTCCTCCCTTTTCCCCCAATTTCCCCCAATTTCTCCCCTTTTTTCTCATTTCCCCCAATTTCCCTCCTTTTTCCCCCAATTTTCCCCAATTTTCCCCCTTTCACCCAATTTCCCCCCAATGTTTTCCCCCCTTTTCCAATTTCCCCCCAAATTTCCCCATTTTTCACCATTTTCCCCCTTTCCCCCAATTTTCTCCCCCTTTCCACCCAATTTTCTCCATTTTCCCCAACTTTCCCCAATTTCCCCCCTTCTTCCTCAACTTTCCTCATTTTTTTCTCTATTTCCCCCCCTTTTTTCCCAATTTCCCCCCATTTTTACCATTTTCTCCCCCTTTTTCCCCAATTTTCCCCCATTTTTCCTGCCCTTCCCTCTCGGCTCTTTGCCCCAAGGAGCTTTTCCTAAATCCCAAATAAATTCCCAGCTCCATCCCAGCCCTTTTCCCGCTGGATCCACCCTTGGTCAACGGTTGTGGCCTAAAAAATCCCCCCAAAAAACCCAAAAAAACCCCCAAAACCCCCCAAAAAACCCAAAAAAAACCCCCAAAAAACCCAAAAAACCCAAAAAAGTCGTGTTTTGAGCCTCTCTGATCCTCAAATTCCCAAAATTCCCTTGGATGGGCAGAGGTGGGTGAAGCTTTTTTTGGGATTTCTCCCAGTTTTTTTTTTTTTTTTTTTTTTTTTAATGGGAAATGAAAAAATTGAGGATTGAAGGGGATTCCAACACCACCAAAAATAAATTTAAAAAAAAGAATTTATTATTTTTTTTTCCAACTGGGAATTCAAGTTTTTCCACACTGGGAAAATTTGGGAATTTCCCACACTGGGATTTATCCACCGGAGCCAGGGGAGGTTTAAAACCTGGAAAAAGGGAAATAAAAGGCAAATAAATCTCTTTGGGATATTTTATACCCATCTATATTTGTATTTTTATTTCATTTTTTCCCCCCCAATCCACTCATAAAACAAAAAAAAAGGAAATTTGGGAAAATTTCAGCAAAACCCCCGGGTGTTTTCTGGGACAGTTGCTGGGAATGCTTTGTTTAAAATCGGGAATATTTTAAGGGAATATTGGGAATATTTTAAGGGGATTAAATTCCAGGGAAACTTGAAAATCCACCTGAAACAAGAAATAGGCTGGGATTATAATTAGAAATATATGAATATGTAAATATATTTTTATATATTATACATTTATATCTTAATATCTAAATATATATGTTATATAAATATATATAAGTTATATATAGATATATATAATATATGTTATGTAAATATATATCTAATATATAAATATATATTAAGATATATTATATATACATTTATTCATATATGTTAAAATTCAAATATAAATATATAAATATTTAATTTTTTTTTCTCTTTTGTCTCCTCTCGGTTCTAATCCAGCCATTCACAATTTTTTCTTTCATTGCTGGAGGGAAAAAAAAAAAAAAAAAAAAATTTTAAAAGGGGAAAAAATAGAATATTTTTTAATTTGATTTTTTGATTAATTAAAAAGGAAAAAGGGAAAGGAAGGAAGGGAGGGTGGAGGGAGACCCGAGCTGCTCCCGGGGTGATCCCAAGGATTTCCATTCCTCGTGGTGCCACCTCCCAATAATTCCTATGGATTAAAATAAAATAAAATAAAATAAAATAAAATAAATAAAATAAAATAAAATAAAATAAAATAAAATAAAATAAAATAAAATAAACATAAAGGAAACACTCAGGATTGGGGGAGAGTTGGGAAAAAAGGGGGAAAAGGGCAAAACAAACTGGGGAAATTTGGATGTAAGGGGAAAATCTCCACGTTTGGGAAAACAAGGAAATTCGCCTCTAAGGCCGAAATCCCATTTTGGAAAAAACAAAGAAATTCAGGTGTAAGGTGGAAATCGCCCCAATTCTGGCAAGCCCAGGAAATTCCCTTCAAGGCCAAAATCTCATTTTGGGAAACCAGGGAATTTCACCTTTAATGCCAAATTCCCCCTGTTTTGGCAATCCCAGGAAATTCCCTTTAAGGCCAAATCCCCCCAATTCTGGCAATCCCAGGAAATTCTCTTTAAGGCCAAAATCTCATTTTGGGAAACCAGGGATTTTCACCTTTAATGCCAAATTCCCCCTGTTTTGACAATCCCAGGAAATTCCCTCTAAGGCCGAATCCCCCCATTTTGGCAATCCAGGGAAATTCTCTTTAAGGCCAAATCCCCCCAATTCTGACAAACCCAGGAATTCTCTTTAAGGCCAAATCCCCCCAATTCTGGCAAACCCAGGAATTGCTCTTTAAGGCAAATTCCCCCCAATTCTGGCGAACCCAGGAAATTCCCTCTAAGGCCGAATCCCCCCATTTTGACAATCCAAGGAAATTCCCTTTAAGGCCGAATCCCCCCATTTTGACAATCCAAGGAAATTCCCTTTAAGGGTGAATCCCCCATTTTGGCAACCCAAGGAAATTCCCTTTAAGGCCGAATCCCCCCATTTTTTGGCAATCCAAGGAAATTCCCTTTAAGGCCGAATCCCCCAATTCTGGCAAACCCAGGAAATTCCCTTTAAGGCAAATTCCCCCAATTCTGCAAATCCAAGGAAATTCCCTTTAAGGCCGAATGCCCCCATTTTGGCAATCCAGGAAATTCCATTTAAGGCCCAATTCCCCCAATTCTGGCAAACGCAGGAAATTCCATTTAAGGCCCAATTCCCCCAATTCTGGCAAACCCAGGAATTGCTCTTTAAGGCAAATTCCCCCCAATTCTGGCGAACCCAGGAAATTCCCTTTAAGGCCGAATCCCCCCAATTCTGGCAATCCAAGGAAATTCCCTTTAAGGCCGAATCCCCCCAATTCTGGCAATCCAAGGAAATTCCCTTTAAGGCCGAATCCCCCCAATTTTGGCAATCCAAGGAAATTCCCTTTAAGGCCGAATCCCCCATATTTTTTTGGCAATCCAAGGAAATTCCCTTTAAGGCCGAATCCCCCCAATTCTGGCAATCCAAGGAAATTCCCTTTAAGGCCGAATCCCCCCATTTTTTGACAATCCCAGGAAATCCCCTCCAAGGCCCAACCCCGCTCCTTTGTGGGGTTTCTTTGTTCCTTCCCCCGCTCCCCGCCTGCCCCCCGGCCCCCAGGAGCAAAATCAGCGGCGTTTGCATATTCAGAGCAGGTGGGGGCCCAGATGCCCGGGCTGTGCACACCAAATTAACCACCCTAATCATAATCAAGAGGTGCTGGGGGCAGGGCGAGCCCGCCAGCCGGGCCGGGAATTGCGGCGCTCAGCGGGGCCGCGCCGCTTTCCCCCACAATTAAAGCCGAGCTGGGCCCGGCTCAGCTCCCCCGAGGCTCCCGAGGGGATTTTTGGGGAGTTTCGGGAGGTTCCTGCCTGCTCCCCGTGGGGTTTTTTGGGGTTTTTTTTTGGTTTTTTTTTTTTTTTTTTTCTCTTCCCTCAAGCGCCTTCGCCTCGCGGTTCATCCCGCGTTTCCCGCCTGGGTTTGGTTGGGATGGTTCCGGAAGGTTCCGTGCCGCGCCCTCGCCGCCGCCCCGCGTGCCCGCCCCGCACAGAGCCTCGAAAAGGAGGCAAAATCCCCCAAAATCCCGATTTTTTGGCCTCCCAGACCCTCCCATCCTGCCCAGCTCTTTCCAGAGGGGTGTTGTCCACCCGGGAAGGGCGGGAGGTGGCACCGGTGACACTCGGGAGGTGGCACCGGTGACATTTGGGAGGTGGCACCGGTGACACTTGGGAGGTGGTACCGGTGACATTTGGGAGGTGGCACTGGTGACACTCGGGAGGTGGCACCAGTGACACTCAGGAGGTGGCACCAGTGACATTTGGGAGGTGGCACCAGTGACACTCGGGAGGTGGCACCAGTGACACTCGGGAGGTGGCACCAGTGACAATCAGGAGGTGGCACCGGTGACAATTGGGAGGTGGCACTGGTGACAATTGGGAGGTGGCACCGGTGACATTTGGGAGGTGGCACCGGTGACAATTGGGAGGTGGCACTGGTGACAATCGGGAGGTGGTACCGGTGACATTTGGGATCCGGGTGTGGCTGGCACCGCTGAGGGGCCGTGCCAGGCAGCGCTTTCCAGGAGGAGCCCCGGGAATGGGAGCGGGAATGGGATTGGGATCAGGAATGGGACTGGGATGGGAATGGGACTGGGATGGGAACAGGAATGGGATCAGGAATGGGAATGGGAACAGGAATGGGAGCAGGAATGGGATTGGGATCAGGAATGGGAATGGGAATGGGAATGGGACTGGGATGGGAACAAGTATGGGAATGGCCTGGGAATGGGACCGGGAAAGGGACAGGAAAGTGCACAGGGAACGGGAGCGGAATGGGAGTGGGAAAGGGGCAGGGAAGGGGACAGGAAAGGGGAGTGGGAATGGGATCAGGGATGGGATCAGGGATGGGATCAGGAATGGGACAGGGATGAATCCGGGAAGGAGCGGGCGGAGCTGCGGGAGGTTCCCGGGAGCGGCCCCGCCTCGGGAAGGATCCGGCCGGATGCCCCAGGCGATTCCCGCCGAGGAAGAGGAGGAAAACCCGGGATTTTCCCTTGGGAAAAGCTGGGAAGGGGTGGGGACAGAATTCCCACCCAGCCCAGAGGAAAATCCCGGGATCCCACAGCTCTGGGACAGCCCAAAAAGAGGATTTTCCAGGCAGGGAGGTTTGGGGACATCCCAGAATCCAATCCCAGTCCCAGCCCCAGCCCCAATCCCACTCCCAATCCCAGTCCCAATCCCAGAATCCAGTCCCAGTCCCAATCCCAATCCCAGTCCCAATCCCAGTCCCAGTCCCAATCCCCGTCCCAAACCAGCACAAAAAAACCGGGAAAGGAAGGAAAAACTGGGAAAACCCCCTTTGGGTCATGGGGCACCTCCTGGAATGCAGAGAATGCCCCAAAATCCCAAATTCCCGCAGGATGGGGCAGGAAACGCCCCCGGGGAGGAATTCTGCCTTTGGGGGAGGATTTGGAGCCTTTGGGTCCTTTCCGGGCTGGATTTGCCCCCGGGGATGGGGGAGGATCCGATCCCATCCGAGAATTCCCGAATTTTTCCATGCGGGAATTTCCCCTGGAAATCCCAAACCCCATTTCCCAGCCGCAGAGATATTTTTATTTTTATTTTATTTTTATTTTTATTTTTATTTTATTTTTTTTTTTTTATTTTTATTTTTATTTTTATTTTTATTTTTATTTTATTTTTATTTTTATTTTTACTTTTACTTTTATTTTTAAGAATAATTTTTATTTTTATGAATAATTTTATTTTTATTTTTTATTTTTATTTTTTTATTTTTGTCTTTATTTTATGTGGGTTTTTTAAATTTTTTTTTATTATTTTTTATTTTCATTTTTTAATTTTATTTTTTTGGGGAGTGTTTGGAATAACCCGGCTGAAACTTGGATTCCCCTTCCAGCCCTTCTTGCCTTTATTTAAGGAAAATTTGCTTTTTTTTTTTTTTTTTAGGATTTTCCAAATCCCAGTGAATCCTCCTCCTCTTTTTTTCCCCAAATATCGAGGTTTTCCCCATCCCAAATAATCCCAAATCAGCTCCTTTGGAGCAGGGAATGCCTGAGACCCCAAATTCCCAATTTTTGGGGGTGTTTGGGCTGCGCCCACCTCTGGAAGAAGGATTTGAAAATATTCCCTGCTGGAAATTCAGATTTTTTTGGGGTTTTTTTTTAAGGAGTTGACCAGCGAGAAACAGAATTAAACAAATCAGCTTTTTGCCACTTTTCCTCCTTTAGGAGGATTTGGAAAAGTTGGGAAAAGTGGGAAAACTCAGCCATATGTTGGCTTTTAAATCGGATTTTTGGGGAAAAAAAAAAAAAAAAGGAAAGAGGAATAAACCCCCCACCTGTTTGCTTTGAAATCTGGATTTTTTGGGGAAAATAAAAGGAGGGAAAAAAGGGGGGAAAAGGGGGGGGAAGGGAAAATCCCGACCTGTTTACTTTAAAATTTGGGGTTTTTTTGGGAAAATAAAAGGGAAAAAAGAGGAAAATAGGGAAAACCCTGCCACCTGTTTGCTTTAAATTCAGTTTTTTGGGGAAAATAAAAGGAGGAAAAAAGGAAAATAGGGAAAATCCTGCCACGTGTTCACTTTTAAATCGCTTTTTTATTTTTGGGGGGAAAAAAAGGGGGGAGGAAATGGAAAAGAGGGAAAACCCTGCCACCTGTTCGCTTTAAAATTGGGGTTTTTTTGGAAAATAAAAGGGAAAAAAAGAGGAAAATAGGGAAAATCCTCCCACCTGTTTGCTTTAAAATTAGGGTTTTGGGGGGGGGGGAATAAAAGCAAAAAAAAAAAAAAAAAAAAAAAAAAAGGAAAATAAGGAAAATCCTCCCACCTGTTCGCTTTAAAATTGGGGTTTTTTTGGAAAATAAAAGGGAAAAAAAGAGGAAAATAGGGAAAACCCTCCCACCTGTTCGCTTTAAAATTGGGTTTTTTGGGGAAATAAAAGGGGAAAAAGAGGAAAAGAGGGAAAACCCTCCCACCTGTTCGCTTTAAAATTGGGTTTTTTTGGAAAATAAAAGTGAAAAAAAAGGAAAATAGGGAAAATCCTCCCACCTGTTCACTTTTAAATCGCTTTTTTTTTGGGGGGGAAGGGGGGGAAATAGAAAAGAGGGAAAACCCTGCCACCTGTTCGCTTTAAAATTCAGGGTTTTTTTTGGGAAATAAAAGGGGAAAATAGGGAAAACCCTGCCACGTATTTGCTTTAAAATCACTTTTTTTTTGGGGGGGGGGGAAATGGGGAACCCCCCCGGGTGGGTAAAGGGGCCAAAGGGCTCGGGGGCACCGGGGGGTCCTGCCCGGCGTCCCCCCCCCCCTTTTTATTTTTATTTTCGCCATGAAATTTCCTTTATTTCCCCTCCCAGCGGGGAAAAAAAATTGGTGCAATGTCCTCGTGGGTGGGTGGGGGAGGGGGGATGGAGGGGAAACTGAGGCACGGGGGTTGAGCCCAAAATGCCTTTTACAAATGGATTGTTTTATTTTATTTTATTTTATTTTATTTTATTTTATTTTATTTTATTTTATTTTATTTTATTTTATTTTATTTTACTTTATTTTATTTTACTTTATTTTACTTTATTTTATTTTATTTTATTTTATTTTATTTTACTTTATTTTATTTTACTTTATTTTACTTTATTTTATTTTATTTTACTTTATTTTACTTTATTTTATTTTCATTTTATTTTCATTTAAATTTTATTTATTTTAATTTTAAATTTTATTTTACTTTCTTTTATTTTATTTTATTTTATTTTTAAATTTTAATTATTTTTATTTTTATTTTATTTTATTTTATTTTATTTTAATTTAATTTAATTTCAAATTTTATTTTATTTTATTTTATTTTAAATTTTTATTTAATTTTAATTTTTAATTTTAATTTTATTTTATTTTATTTTATTTTATTTTATGTTTTATTTTTATTTTACATTTTATTTTATATTTTATTTGAATTTCTTTTCTTTTATATTTTATTTTATTTAAATTTTTATTTTATTTTATTTTATTTCTTTTGCTTTTTGTTTTGTTTCATTTATTTTATTCTATTTCACTCTATTTAATTTATTCATTCTATTTTATTTATTTATTTATTTATTTATTTAAATTACATTCCTATTTACATTATTTATTTTAATTTTATTTATTTATTATTCATGATATTTACTTATTCTAGTGCATTTTATTTATATTATTATTATATTTTATTTACTTATTCTAGTGTACTTTATTTGTTCATTTAATTTTTTAAACTTTATTTATCTATTTATCTATTTATCTATTTACCTATTTATCTATTTATATATTTATCTATTTATCTATTTATATATTTATATATTTATCTATTTATCTATTTATATATTTATATATAAATATATTTATTTTAAAATTAATTTAATTTTTAAAAATGTATTTTATTTTTAAAAATTGATTTAAATCTTAAAAATGTATTTTATTTTTTAAAATTTATTTCATTTTTTTTTTAAATGTATTTATTTTTTTTTTAGTTGATTTAAATTTTTAAAATGTATTTCACACCAAATAAAATTCAATTCCAGGCTCGCCTCCCCCCTGTGCCCACCCCTGATCCTCCAATTCCAGCTTTTATTTTTTTCTCCACGTGGGTGAAAAATCAGAATTTTGCCGCTCCAACAATCTGGGATTTTTTGGCCTCTCCATCCCGATTCCCAAGAATTCCGGGAGAAACTTCCAGAAAAACCCAGCTCGGCTGATTTGGGGAATTTCGGAGCCTCCCAGCCCAGGTGAGGAACCAGCAGAACACCGGGAATATTTTGGGATATCCCAAAAAAAAAACCCCAAACCCAGCTGGGGATGTCCGGGCTGCTCCCAAAGCTCCAAGGATTTTTTATTTCTTTTGGTTAAAAATAAAAATAAAAATAAAAATCCCCCAGATTCCCCGAGCTCCCAGAAATGCCCAAAAATTGGGTCGAATTCTCCTTTTTTTTGGCGTTTTTAATGTAAAAAATTCCACGCGGGAGCCGCGGCAGGAGCAGGTTCAGATCCCCCAGGGGGGCATTCCAGAATCCACCCCAAAAATCCCATTTTTCACCTCAAATTGGCTTTTTTTTTCAAAACTTATTTATTTTTGTGGCTATATTTCCCTTCCCCACCTCTCCAGGAAAATTTAGAAAATTCTTTTTTTTTTCTGTTTTTTTTTTTTTTTTTTTTTTTTGTTGTTTTTTTTTGTTTTTTTTTTTTTGTTTTTTTGGGTTTTTTGTGGTTTTTTTTGTTTTGGTTTTGGGTTTTTTTGGGTTTTTTTTTTTTTTTTTTGGTTTTTTTTTTTTGTTTTCCTGCAATGGAAGCAAACCCTCACAACCCCTAAAAGAGCCTCCAAACCTCCCAAATTTAACCACAAAAAAAAAAAAAAAAAAAAAAATTAAAAAATCTGTTCCTCTGCTTCTTTCCGTGCTTTCCCCATCCTGGATTTCTTTATTTGAATCCCAAATCCTGAACAGAATGGGGAAAAAAAAACCCAAAAAAACCCCAAATCTGTCATTTCAATGCTCTTGTGCTCTTTAATAGGAGAAATTCTGATTTTTCTCCTGCTCCACCAGGGGCTGGAAAACCCCGTGGCTTTGGCAGTTCCTGGGATTCCCAAATTTTGGGTTTTTTGGGAAATGGGGCGGGAGGATGAGCAGAATTTGGGGACATTTGTGCCCCCCCTCCCCCTCTTGGGACACAGAGAATCCTTCCCAAAATCCCTCTTTTTGTGCCCAAAACGGGGATTTTTTTTGGCTGAGCACCCGCGGGTTTTCCATCGCGGAAATTCCCTTTGCACATTCCCAAATTTCTCTCATTATTGGGATTTTTTTTTTTTTTTTTTTTTTTTTTTTTTTTTTTTGGAAAGTTGGGGAATTTGGGGAATTTGGAGTTTCCAGCCTCGGGAGCGGAGGTTTGGGAGGGCCGGGATGGGCTCCAGGCGTTCCCAAAGCTGCGGAGGAAGGGCGGGATGGAGCCCCCTCCTCATCCTCCTCCTCCTCCTCCTCCTCCTCCTCCTCCTCCTCCACGCTGCTGGGAAGAGCTGGAATTAATCCCTATGGAAATTTATTCCAATGAATTCCCGCCTGGACCCTCAAGCTGTTCCCAGCCCGGCGAGGGGGGAGGGACCCCCGGGAGCCCAAATTCCCCCCAAATCCGGGCTCGGATCCCTGATTTCCCCCAGGGGCTCGTGCCCTGGGAAATGTTTGGGATTTGTTTATTTTTTTTTTTTTGGTGTGTTTTGCCCCCCCCCAAAAAAAAACCGGGTCTTGGTTGTTCCATGAGTGAGGATTGAGCATTCCCAGAAATGCAAAATCCTGGTTTTCCTGCCCTAAATTCCTTGGTTTGTTTGTTAGAATTGCCATGAAACAGGTCCAGCTTTTCCCAGATTAAACAGGTCCAAATTAAAGAGATCCAAATTAAACAGATCCAGCCCATCCCAAATTAAAGAGATCCAAATTAAACAGATGCAAATTAAAAAGATCCAGCCCATCCCAAACTAAAGAGATCCAGCTTTTCCCAAATTAAAGAGATCCAAATTAAACAGATCCAGATTAAACAGATCCAGCCCATCCCAAATTAAAGAAATACAAATTAAACAGATCAATCTCTTCCCAAATTAAACAGATCCATCTCTTCCCAGATTAAACAGATCCAGCTTTTCCCAAATTAAAGAGATCCAATTTAAAAAGATCAATCTCTTCCCAAATCAAGCCGATCCAAATGAAACAGATCCAAAATTAAACAGATCCAAAATTAAACAGATCCAAATTAAACAGAGCCAGCTTTTCCCGTTCCTATTGGGGTGGGACACAGATTTCCTTGGGATCACAGAGACAGTGAGCACCAAAATCCTGGGAATCCTGGGATTCTGGGAATCCTGGGAATTCTGGGAATTTTCTTTTGGTTTCAAAAAAGTAAAAATGAAACCCCCCAGATTTCCTGAGCTCCGAGAAGTGCCCAAAAATTGGGTTGAATTCTCCTTTTTCCCCGTTTTTTAATGGATAAAATTCCACGTGGGAGCCGTGGCAGAAGCAGGGAATTGGGGATTGGAAACTGGGGATTGGGAATTAGGAAATGGGAATTAGGAACTGGGAATTGGGAATTGGGGATTGGGGATTGGGAATTGGGGATTGGGAATTGGGGATAGGGAACTGGGAATTGGGAACTGGGAACTGAGGACTGGGGATTGGGGATTGGGAATTGGGAATTAGGAATTGGGAATTGGGAATTAGGAATTGGGAATTGGGGATTGGGGATTGGGAATTGGGGATTGGGGATTGGAAACTGGGAATTGGGAATTGGGAACTGGGAATTGGGAGCAGGGACATTCCTGGGGAGTGCAAGTGACATCGGCTGTGTCCATCCCTGTCCATCCCCAGGACACTGCCCGGGCTCCTGGCTGACCACAGCCCCTGGCCGGGCCACCAGCAGTTCCTGGGAGCGGGCGGGAAGTGCCACTGTCACTGTCCCCTTCCTGCTGTCCCAAAGTGCCATTGTCACCTGTCCCCAAATTCCCACTGTCCCAAGGTGCCATTGTCACCTGTCCCTTTCCTGCTGTCCCAAGGTGCCATTGTCACTTGTCCCTTTCCTGCTGTCCCAAGGTGCCACTGTCACCTCTCCCCTTTCCCCCTTTCCAGCTGTCCCAGGGTGCCATTGTCACCTGCATGCTGTCCTGCTGTCCCAAAGTGCCATTGTCACCTGTCCCTTCCCCTCTGTCCCAAAGTGCCATTGTCACCTGTCCCTTCCCCTCTGTCCCAAAGTGCCACTGTCACCTGTCACCTGTCCCTTTCCCCCTGTCCTGCTGTCCCAAAGTGCCATTGTCACCTGTCCCTTCCCCTCTGTCCCAAGGTGCCATTGTCACCTCTCCCCTGTCCCGCTGTCCCCAGGTGTCACCAGCCCCTCAAACGCGCCCTGACCCCAAATTCCCGCCTGTCCCTTTGCTGGAACGTCCCCTGGGGACAGCGGGGGTGGCTTGGGAAGGGGTTTGGGATGACGGGGACGCGTCACTGTCCCTGTCCCTGGGGACCTGTCCTGGCACGGGGCTCACCCCGCTTGTCCCTGTCACAGGTGACCAGAGGGGACACCGTGGGCTCCAGGTGGCCGAGGCTGGGCTGGAGCGTGGAATTCCCAAAATTCCCACCCAGGGTGAGGCACCGACCCCTCCTCTCCCAAACCGGCACCTCCCAGGCCAGAGGGTCCAGGTGACAGCCAGGTGACATCCCAGGTGACATCCCAGGTGACATCCCAGGTGACATCCCAGGACGCTGCAAGGACACGGAGCCACTGCCACCAAGCCTGGAGGACGAGCCTGGAGCCACTGGGGTAGGAAGGAGAAATCCCAGAGCATCAAAAGGGTCGGAAGGTCCCAGCCTGTCCCAGCCCCGTGTTTGGGGGGGATTTTGTCCCTTTTTCTTCCAGGACCCCCCAGTCCCTGCAGAACTCCGTGTCCAGGGGGGGTTTCCTTCCCAAAATTGGGGTTTTCCTCTCCCAGCCCGGCAGAGGGAGGTGAGGGGGGTCCCGATGGCCCAGAGGGGACAATTCCTGTCCCTGTAGGGCTGAAGGGTGGGGACAGGGACAGCGATGTCCCACCTGAGCCTTTCCCCTCTCCTCATTCCCAGCCTGGACCCGGGAACTGGCTCTGATCCCTCTTCCTTTGGGGTGACCCTGATGGGGACAGGTGGGACAGGCTGGGGACAGGTTGGGGACAGGTGGGACAGGTTGGGGACACATTAGGGACAGGTTGGGGACAGGTTGGGGACAGGTTGGGGACAAGCTGGGGACACATTGGGGACAGGTAGGACAGGTTGGGGACAGGTTGGGGACAGGTTGGGGACAGGCTGGGGACACGTTGGGGACACGTTGGGGACAGGTGGGACAGGTTGGGGACACATTAGGGACAGGTTGGGGACAGGTGGGACAGGTTGGGGACAGGCTGGGGACAGGTTGGGGACACATTAGGGACAGGTTTGGGACAGGTGGGACATGTTGGGGACAGGCTGGAGACAGGTGGGACACATTGGGGACAGGTTGGGGACAGGTGGGACAGGCTGGAGACAGGTGGGACACATTGGGGACAGGTTGGGGACAGGTGGGACAGGATGGGGACAGGTGGGACACATTGGGGACAGGCTGGGGACAGGTGGAACAGGCTGGGGACACATTGGGGACAGGTTGGGGACAGTTTGGGGACAGGCTGGGGACAAGGCCAGGTTGCTCCAGCCCCAGCAGGTCCCCGCTGAGCCTCATTCCAGCCCCACAATTCCCGTTTTTTCCATCTTTTAACCAAATTTCAGGGCAAACCCACAGCCCCGGCAGGCGGATCTCGGCAGAGTTTGGTGACTCCAGCTCTATCCCCTCCACAGGGGACAGCTCCAAAATGCCACCAGACCTTTCTGGGTGACAAAGAGCCGTGACAAAGCTCGAAATCCCCAATCCCTCCCGCCTCCAAATATTGAGCTATACATTAAATTAGGGGCGGGAAAAAAAAATTAAAAAAAAAAAAACCACAAAAAAAACCCCTAAATCAATAAAATCGATAAAAGCAGGGAAAGGCGAGCACGTCGGAGGGGAAGCGTGGCAGTTTGTTATGCTAACCGAGGGGGGCTCCGCTCGGGGGGACAAGTCGGAGAGGTCTGAAGAGCAAGGAGTTCACAGGCCCTCTCCTTTTGTCATGCTAAAAGTGCAACACAGAAAATATATACAGGCAGCTGCTCAATGGAGCGTGAAATACGAGTGATTTCTCCGCCGGCCCCGGGTAATGCGATGCAGCCCCGGGACAATGCCCGGCCGCCGCCTTTGTGCGCCACGGGAAACTTTTATTTTCATTTTTTTTTTTCCTTTTTTTTTTTTTTTTTTTTTTTAGGGAGGGGGGGGGGAACCAACGGCCAGCGGAGGTGGGAAGTGTCCCCCTGATGCCAGCGCGGTGTCCCCGGCGCGGTTCGGCGAGCTCACCCCGCATGAAATGGAGATGTCGCCTCCCGGGAGCGTTTTGGGGACGTTTTTGGGGACGTTCGGGGAGCCGCGGATCCGCGGTGTCCCGCGGCGGGCGCTGCCTTTGCTGATGCTAATCGGGAGCGGTGGAAAATCAGCCCTCAAAGCCGCCTTTGTGTCCCCGGGGGCGGCCGGGGGTGCTCCGAGCATCCATCTTCCACCTTCCCCTGGGCGTTTCGTGCCCCGGCCGAGCCCGAAGCGGCGCCCTGGCGGCTCCGAGGCTCCCGGGGCTCCGCGTTCCTCCCGGAGGAGCCGCCTTGGGCAGCGCCCGTGTAAAAAACTGGGGGGTTTTGGGGTTTTTTGGGGGGGTTTTGGGGCGCTCAGGGCGTGGAGGCAGCGAAGGTGATGGAGCGGGCGGCGTCCCCGGGGCTGGGCGGTTTTGGGGGAATTTGGGTTTTTTTTTTTTTTTTTTGGCACCGCATGCCGTCGGTGGAGAGGATGGCGTGGGGGGCACAGCGGGGGCCGCCCAGGGGAGGGGTTTTGGGGTGTCACCCCCCCCAAAGGCGGGGGTACCCCGAGCCCTCGGGGGATGCTCCGGGCACGGGCGGAAGCGACATCTAGTGGGAAGCGCATCCCGTCGCCAGGGAGATCGATATCCATGGCAACCCCCGGGAGCGGCGGGGCCGCCTGGACCAGGGGCACCCCCGGGCCCTCGGGGCCACCCGGGATGGGCCGGGATTACCGCGCATCCCGCCGGGGGGGGGTCCTGGCACTGGGATGTGGGTGATGGAACTGGGATGTGGGTGATGAAATGGGGATTTGGGGCCTGGCACTGGGATTTGGGGTCTGGCACTGGGATTTGGGGCCTGGCACTGGGATGTGGGTGATGGAATTGGGATTTGGGTCCTGGCACTGGGATTTGCAGCCTGGCACTGGGATTTGGGGCCTGGCACTGGGATTTGGGTGATGAAACTGGGATTTGGGTGATGATACTGGGATTTGGGTGATGATACTGGGATTTGGGTGATGATACTGGGATTTGGGTGATGATGGAGCTGGGATTTGCAGCCTGGCACTGGGATTTGCAGCCTGGCACTGGGATTTGGGTGATGAAACTGGGATTTGAGTCCTGGCACTGGGATTTGGGTCCTGGCACTGGGATTTGGGTGATGATGGAGCTGGGATTTGGGGGCTGGCACTGGGATTTGCAGCCTGGCATTGGGATGTGGGTGATGGAACTGGGATTTGGGTCCTGGCACTGGGATTTGGGGCCTGGCACTGGGATTTGGGTGATGATGGAGCTGGGATTTGGGGCCTGGCACTGGGATTTGGGTGATGATGGAACTGGGATTTGGGTCCTGGCACTGGGATTTGGGTGATGGAACTGGGATTTGGGTCCTGGCACTGGGATTTAGGTGGTGGAACTGAGATTTGGTTTTATCCCTCATTATGCTGCTCTGCTTTAGTTGGTAATAAATTAAATTAATTTAATCAAAGTGGAGTCTGGTTTGTGTGGGCCAGCTTCGGTGGGTCCCTGGCGTTTGCCCAGGGCTATCCCAGGGCGGGGCCGGGGGCAGACACGCGGATGTGATTAATTACCGATATCACCGATCGATACCGCGCGCGGCCGTGCGGGCTGGCGCCGCCGGGACTCGAACCCGCGGCCCCGCCGCTCCCGCGAGGCCGCGCCCGCGGAACCGCGCGCCGCGCACAGCCCGCCTCCCCTCCCAATTCCGCCCTGTCATTGGTCAGTAATCTGCCAATCAAAGGGAATACGGGCGCGGATTGGTCGATTAAAGGGGCGTGCCCGCGGGGGCGTGGCAGAGGGCGGGCTTCCTGCGGGCGCCTTTGCGCTGACCCCGGCATGGTGGGCACGGAGCGGGCCGGGACCGAGCGGGGCGACCGGGGAGGACCGGGGGGACCAGGGGGAGCGGGGATGGACCGGGGGGAGCGGGATGGACCGGGGGGAGCGGGATGGACCGGGA